>NW_024039723.1:155000-208366 GCF_016077235.1 Cyprinodon tularosa | reverse complement strand
AAAGGGAGGAGCAGGTGGGATCAGCCATTTTGTTTGTGCTTCGTTTTGGGTTGTGAAAGACCTACAGACATGAAGGTTACCCCAGTCTGAGACAAAGGATAGATGTTGATTTCACTGAAAGAATTTTTCTAATACCTATTACGGTTTTTGCTCAGCAGTTGTTTGTTCAGCAGCTGTTCCTCCCATTCAAAAAAGCCTGAGAGCTAAGGAACGATAGTGCTGCGCTTTTCTCTCTGTCACTGACAGGCTCGTTAAGCGTTGTCAAGGTAACCGTGCTTCAAAGAGATTTTACCTCTGCTGTTTTAAACAGCACATATTAATCCAATGGAGGGTGAAAGCACTGATTTAACATTGGAAAATGGACACTATATGACTGCTGTCCATGACACTTCCCTTGCCACTCAACACTGATAGACTTTCAAAATAAGACTCCAGGGACCCTACAAAATAAAAGCCTCTATATTTTTTACATATATTTATTGCCCTATATGGCTCAACATTATGACCCAAACTCAACCCCATTTTAGAGAATAGACTCTAGGAGACTGTTTAAAACACACCCTATGGCAAATTTCAAAATAAAAGCCTCCCATTTCCGCTTCATCTACTGCCCTAATAACATGGAAAAAGAGTGATTTAACGATTGGAAAGTCATCAACTATGATTGCTGGGTCTGAACATTTTCTCTAAACACAACTCTGTTGGACTTTCAAAATAAGACTCCAGGGACCCTACAAAATAAAAGCCTCTAGATTATACTAATGCAATAATTGATGCAAATGGCTCAACATTATGACCCAAACTCTTCCAGGTTGTTTTTATTAGACTCTAGTGACGTTTTCAAAACACACCCCAGAGCAAATTTCACAATAAAAGTCTCCCATTTACTCTGTAATACAGCAGCTATTCACCTAATAACATGGAAAACCAGTGATTTAACATTTGGAAATGGATTCTATATCACTGCTGGGCATGACCCGCCAACAGCACTTTACCCACTGCGGTTCAATATGGACAACCCATATTACCCTTGTGCATCATATGCTGTGCACGTCTATTTCCCAGATTTCAGCACAAGTGGCACACAGCTCTCTTTGCCCATGACCTAGCCCTCTTTCCTTCCCTCAGCAGCCCTCAAAGGCGTAAGCAGTTGGTCTGGGGAGCCCCGACGTCACTTGCCAGGGCCGTATTGGCCCAGTTACCCAGACGGGCAGTAGGTGGCCCCCCTCAAAATTTCTTTAGAAATTTTCTAGTTTTATCTTAATGTCCACAAATCATGAGAAAAAGAATATTTTAGTACAAAGAATGGTGTTTAAAATCACATTGTGGGGGACCAGCCAAGGGCCCATCAAGGAAAGTGGGGAAATTTTGAATGCCTACTACTTCATACGGTATCTAGCCTTGGCAAGTTGAATCAGTATTTTGATGCTGAATTATTTAATAAGTTTGTGATAACAAACTTTCACTTTTTCCTTGTCTGATTTAAAAGTGTTATGCTCTGCTCTTCATCTATACGTTAACAGCTGTCAGCCAGCTGCCTAACAGCTGCTTCTGCGCGCAACCTGTTTACACATTCTTTTTCTACCTTAATAATAGTATACACACAACATTTACCTCCTCATTCATAACACGGTAAAATCTGGGAAATTTCTGGGGACAGCTTTATTCATGGACAGGTGGTCCAGAATGCAGACTGTCCCCAGAAATTAGGAAAGTCTGATTATCTTTGTTTAAACCTTCACTGATAGTAGCTTTTAGGAAGGCCTTGCTAGACTTTGGTAATGCTGCGTTCACACCGGACGCAGCAAAAGCGCGCCTGCTGCTTCATTTTTGCTGCTTGTACCAGTTAGTTCTGACGCGCGGCTGAAGCAGCTTTGCTGCTCTGGCTGCTCGGTGCAAAAGTGGTTCTGACGCGTGTTGGGCGGAGCTACTCTTTCCTTTCTCTGCCTTGCAGCTATATTTGCTGTGATCAGTGGGAATAAAGTAGTTTTAATATGTTTTTAAGTGAGAAAGTCCACCTGAAAACTTCATAATTGCAGTCAGTTCATCCAGATTACCATCCTGCCTTCCAATATTTTTTCTGTCAGAGCCGCTCAGACCCCCACATACCAGCGGTGCGCTGTCAGTAGGAATCCCTTCATCAGCAGCCTCTGGCCGGGTTGCCTCCTCGCAGTTCACCGCGGCGGCTGGTAGGTGTTTTTCATCTAAATAATCCAAACTGCAGGCAGCAGGATAATAAAAGTGAACATATTCTGTCGGCAGGTTTCTGCATTTTAAGTTAATTTATGCGTTAATAAACTGTTTCAGAGGAGTGATCAGAGCGCTCTGATCATCAGCGCTGTGTCTCTCTCCCTGCCAGCTCCCAGATCACCTCCTCTGATTGGTTGACGCAGCGCGTCGAGCAGCAAAAGTTAAAATTTTTCCATCTCGAGCAGCAGCGCGTTTGCGGTGCGTCAGATGCTTAAACGCGCCCGACGCGCTGCGCCTGCTGCTCAGACGCGCTGCGCCTGCTGCTCAAAACGCGCTGCAGGACCTTTTGCTGCACCTTGACGCGCGTCAACCTTTGACTTTGCATGTAAACTCGCTGCTTCTGTCGCGCCAGCTGCGTCCGGTGTGAACGCAGCATTATTCTATACAGTCATACATTTCCTAAAATATATTTAAAGCCCTCAGCTGATCCAAAAAAAAAAATGCAGAAAACTTAAAAGAGAGATTATATCACTCCTATCTTAGATTCTCTTCATTGGCTTCCTGTTAAATCCAGAATAGAATTTAAAATCCTCCTTCTCACATATAAAGCCTTAAATGGCCAAGCTCCATCTGATATCAGAGATCTGATTGTTCCTTATGTTCCTAACAGAGCACTTCGCTCTCAATCTGCAGGTTTACTAGTAGTTCCTAGAATTTCTAAAAGTAGAATGGGAGGCAGATCTTTTAGTCATCAGGCTCTTCTCCTGTGGAACCAACTACCAGTTTTAGTTTGTGGACCAGTGCACCTGTAGAGCACTGGTCCACAAACTGTACTGACAAAATATAATAAACAAATAAATTGATTTGTATTGATATCACAATGGAGAAATTTACTCTCTGCATTTAACCCATTCCCTTTGGGGTGCAGTGTGCTGCCACTATGCAGCACCTGGGGTTAAAGATCTTGCTCAGAGGCCCAGAGTGGCAGTCTGTGGGAGGGGGTTTCATACTCACAACCTCAGGATTCCAAGCCCTATGCCCTAACCACTAGGCCACCACTCCCCTATAATTATAGATAGATAGATAGATAGATAGATAGATAGATAGATAGATAGATAGATAGATAGATAGATAGATAGATAGATAGATAGATAGATAGATAGATAGATGGTAAATATTGTAGAGGTGAAAACTGTAAACTGAATTAACAAAATTAATTTTTGTTTACACTTGTTTATGCCAAATGACAAAATAAATCTGTCTAAGTCTAAGAATTCAATTCAGCATTCCATGACACAATTTATACAGAAACAAGCACATATTTCCTATTTTATTCATTTATTTACATCTGATAACAACGGGTAGATAAACTCAAAAGTGAGACTCATCGTTAAACAATATTGTCTGTTGTTCCCTTTAAAAGCCTGAATGAAAGGCTACATTTTAGAAATGAAGTAAGTCATTAACACTGAGTGTCACTCCGGCTTCCAAAGAGACAATCTCACAAAAATCAATTAACCACAACAGCACAGAGTCTCAACTTCCCTCTGCTGTTGTCAACAAACACTCGTATTCCCGCTCAAATGTATAAAAGATACACTTGTGCCTGCCAAACTCCCAGTCATTTTTTTCAGTGTCAGGCAGCTGAGAATGAAATGAGTAAACAACACCGGTCTGTCTCTGTGGAGCAGTGCTAATCAGCCTCCAGCTCGCTCATTAGTCTACATACTAAACACATCAGTCATTAGTCAGACTGCTAAATTAGCCATTTATTTGGCTGTGTGCTAAATACCAATGTCAGAGTTAAATGTATAATTTACCAGGCTGAAGTCCAAAGCACTTCTGTGATTAGGTGCTGCACCAGGCCCAGTTATTGGACAGAATACTTAGAGACCTACAACATTAGCAGGCACAGAAACCAGCCCAGTCAATATTAACTGGCAGGATCTATTAGGTGGAGTATTTAGCAATGAGGCAGAGCAATCACTTGTAGAAAGCCTGGTCACAAGGTGTCTGAACAACGAGGAGTCAGCTGCTCAACCCAAGGCTTTTAACAAAAATATCAGTAAAGAAGTTCTCAGTAGAGTTCTCATAACCCGCCCTGCTGTCCAAACTCTACTTGTCAAATGAGGCTTTTAAAATAATTAGAATGATTGCTGATGAAGATTCTCAGTCATCCAGGTCATAGTCATTCCGTAAAAGTTCAAAAAATCCACTGGACTTAGTTTCCAAAGTTTGAAGACGTTTCGTCACCTCTCTAGGAAGCTTTCGACATTTGAATCGAGAAAGCTTCCTGGAGGGGTGGCGAAAAATCTTCAAACTTTGGAAACTAAGTCCAGTGGATTTTTTGAACTTTTACGGAATTAGAATGATTATTTTTCATTGAAGAATCCCCTTTCTAATCTGAAGGTTGAGTTAGGAGTGATCATTAGCCTGTTTTTATATTTGGATCTATTTCTGGTCACTTCTTTCTGTAGTATCATGGGCCACCTATAGGAGGTGAGGAACTGTGCTAGCCTGTTGTATAAATGGTGTTAAGGAGCCAAGCTCGGCACAGTTAACTGATCCAAGCTCGGTCCGAACTCGGCAGGGATCGGTTTCAGATGGGTAGTGTAAATGGGGCAATAGTGAAGCGCCCGCCGATCCCAGAACCCCCAAACGACCATTAACCCCCAGGTGACCTCAATGGCCAATCCAGTAGGAGGGATCAGAGCCACCTTTTGTTTCCCCTAATTCCTTGTTCTACCTACACTATATTAATCTCGTTGCTCCCCACCAATAGTTAGAACTGAAGAAGCCTCTTGGATGAGAGACGAATCTTCTTTTAGGAAACGTCATGTCCAGTTGCCTAAACTGAACTTTTCAAGCAACACCTATTGCCCGCCTACAAAAGTTTGGTTTTAGCCAATCAGAAGGTAAAAGTACAAAGTCATTCTTTTTAATTCCTATTTCAAAGATTGTTTTGCTTTTTGAGAAATTCTTTACGGAGCCGAAGGTAAGTGTGTATCCTCCTGTGCTGCCATGAGTAGAGGGTATATATGGAAATAATTTAAATAATTTAGTTCTTTTTTTCAAGTATGAAATTAAAAAGAATGCATCGGCAACTTCAAAATCCAAATAAAAAACAAATCAAAGGTTTGGCCGATTTTACTTGTCTTAGCATTAATAACAAGGCTTTTTAAAAGAGCTATCTGAAAACAAGCTAACTATGAAGTGAAAATGGAAATAAGAAAAAAAAGCATATTTCTATTTAAATAAAACAGAATTCTTCTAGATGGGTCAAGGGTCAAATTATACTTATATTGTTTTTATGCAAGAATTTAAGGTACAATACAAACTCCTTGAAACTGTACCCTCTCTGTTCTCTGTTTTCATATTACGGTATTATCTCATATCCCTTTGTGATTTCCCACATGTTGAACCATCATAAAGTAAAATATTTTAGCAATCAAGAGACCTTTTAATTCTTCTGGAGATGAATCTAGTAGAAATATATTTAACAGAAAAAGCAGGGAAAATTCAATCAGATTATCACTTAAGATTCAAACATTCCCCTTAGTTTTAAGTCTGAAGTCTTTTTCTGGAAGTGCAAAACAGATGAGAAATAAAGTGATTTCACAAGCGTAAAACCTTAACATCATTTTCATGTCAAGTGCCATCACCTGTTCCATGTCTTGAATCTTAAAGGCCTCATCAGGGGGTAGAAACATCACTTTCTTAAAGCTGAGATCTAAAGCAGTAAGGAGGGAAGTGTTTGGAAACTAAGGCTGACACATAAACAGTCTGTCTAATCTTAGAAATCAGAAATCTATCTCCTCTTTCTTTCATCTTTTCTATTTTTTTTCTTTTTTCCTTTTTCTTCTTCTGTTTTCCTGCTCTATTTACATTGCAATGTCCATATAAACTGTAAAACTCCCTGCATAATTATAATAAAGCAATTTATATGAATAAAACAAGTGTAGCAGTATGGCAATTGAAAAGATTGAAAAAGAAATCAGAAACACAGTTGCTTCTTTAAACAGCTAAAGAGTCTTGCTAAACTCCTAAGTAACATCCCAAGATTTAGGATTAAGGTCAAGATTAATGCCGAATCTACAGAAGAAGATTAAGGCCACTGAAAAAAAAAAAGATTTTTTATTTCATTTTAGTTTTATTTGGAGAAAATGAATTTTGACTTTAATCTCAGAATTGGGATTTTTTTCCCTACAATTCTGACTTTAAAATGAAATTTCAGACTTTTTTCTCAAAATTATGGAGATTAAAGTCAGAATTCTGACCTCTTCCCCATCTTTATCTGGAATTGGCCACTCTATGACTTTTCGGGGTCAGTAAAAAGCTCTCTGCCCTCAAATATGTAACCAAGAAGATTCCAAAAAAGAAAAAAAAAAACAATCCACTGAACTTTGTTTTCAAGTTTGAAGACATTTCGCTTTCCATACAGGAAGTGTCAGAAAAAGCATTGAGTTTCAGGCTTTATAGAGTGGAACAAAAACACTTTGTTATGCAAATGCAAATTGAACGGGACGAACTGGTCCACCCCTTTGGGGGTCATTTAAGTTCTTTGTTAGCCTGTAATATCCAATACCTTTCTATGTCACCAGTAAGACCAAAGAGATGGTGATCAACTTCAGGAGAAGACCCCACCTCTCTCCCCTGTGAACATCCAGGGGCAGGACATAGAAACTGTTTCACCTGGGTGTTAACATCAATAATCAACTGGACTGGACACATAACACGACGCCCTGTATAAGAAGGACCAGAGCCGCCTCCACCTCCTGAGGAGTAGGGCTGGGTACCGAACTTCGGTTCTTTTATGGTACCGACCGAAATGCTTCGGTTCTACAGAGTATCGAAACATGCCTCGTCTTTCGGTACCAAGTTTCGGTGATTGGCTGTTACACTTAACGTGATTGCGTCATCCAGGAAAAATACACAGGTGGTCACGCCTACAGCCAGGGTTCCTGTGTATCTGTTGTGAACTGGTTGCAGCGTCATGGAACCCCTTTAAAATGCCCCGCAGGTCAAAAGTGCGGCTTCACTTTATTAAGACTGATGCCAATAGTGCGCAATGCAATACATCGTGCACGGAAACAATTTAAGAGCAGAAAGTCGCTCGGTGTTTGACTGCAAGAAGAGCGGACCGCAGCCGGCGTGACCACCCTCTTTCAGCAGCCCGTGGGCAGAGCAAAGCCAGAGCGGAGTGAATCATGCTGCTTTCAAACTGGACGCAGCAAGAGCAGCAAAATCACGTCTGCTGCTTCTTTTTTGCTGCTTGTACCAGCTTCTGACGCGCGGCTGAAGAAGCTTTGCTGCTCTGGCTGCGCGGTAGAAAAGTGGCTCTGACGTGCGTTGGGCGGAGCTACTCTATCCTTTATTTGCCTTGCAGCTATATTTGCTGCGATCAATGGGAATAAAGTAGTTTTATTATGTTTTTAAGTGGGAAAATCCACCTGAAAACTTAATCAGTGCAGTCAATTTATCCTGCCTTCCAGTATTTCTGTCGGAGCCGCTCAGACCCCCACATCCCAGCGGTGTGCTGTCAATAGGATCCCATTCAACGGGCTTGTTTGTCAGACATGGTAATTTTTCTAAAGGAAAACTGCTAAGTAAAAAGGTCCTCACAATGTAACAGTGAATATCAGACACTGAATTTTTTTTTTATGTAAGAGGAAAAATGTAAATGGAAAAATCAGAGCTTAAAACAAAACTCAAGATTTGTACTTTTTTATGTTGTGTAATTTTATTTTTTTTCGAATTGATATGATAAAACTGGTATCGAAAAAAGTATCGTTCAGGAACCGGTATTGAAGTGAAGGTATCGGTATTGGTACCAGAACCGAAAATTTTTGAACAATACCCAGCCCTACTGAGGAGGCTGAGATTCTTTGGACTATGACTCTGTGGTGGCATCAGCTCTCCTCTACGCTGCTGTCTGCTGGGCCCCTGGCAGCGCAAAGCAGGACAGAAAGACACTGAACAAACTGTTGAGAAAGGCAGTTTCTGTCCTAGGCTGCACTCTGGACTCGGTAAAGGAAGTGGCTGAGAGGAGTGTGCTGTCCAAGCATACATCCGTCATGGACAATACCTTCCACCCTCTGCACTAGACTGTAGAGGAGCTAAGCAGCTCTTTTGGTAAAAGACTTTTACACTGTGTTTGTAAAAAGGAACGCTACCGCAGGTCCTTCATCCCATGCTGCGATTAGACTACACAATGCTAGACTACAATGGCAAAAACTTGTGCAATATCCATCCAACCATCCATTCATTTTCTTCCACTTATCCGGGGCCAGGTCAAGAAAACAGCAGTCTAAGCAAAGAAGTTCAGACTTCCCTATTTAGACACACTACCTCCAGCTGCTCTGGAGGGACCCCAAGGCAACACTAAGCCAGCCCAGAGATATAGTCCCTTCAGCGTGTCCCGGGCCTTCCACAAGGCCTCCTCCCAATGGGACATGCCTGGACCACCCCCAAAGGGAGGCGACGAGAAGGCTTCCGAAACAGATGCCTGAGACATCCTAGCTGGCTCCTTTCGCCGTGGAGGAGCAACGACTCTACTCCAAGCTCCTCCCGGGTACCTGAGCTCCTCATCCGATCTCAAAGGGTGAGCCCAGCCACCCTCGGAAGGAAACTAATTTCAGCCGCTTGTATTCGCGATCTTGTCCTTTGGGTCATTACCCAGATCTCATGACCATAGGTGAGGGTGGGAACATAGAACAATCGGTAAATCGAGAGCTTTGCCCCCCGACTTAGCTCCCTCTTCACCACGATAGTCCTATAAAGTGACAGCATCACTGCCGACGCTGCACCGATCTGTCTGTCGATCTCACGCTCCATCTGTCCCTCACTTGTGAACAAGACATCGCCATACAACAGGATAACATCATCTGCGAACAGCAGAGATTATATTCTGGGTTGATTGTTGACCAATATTTATGTTTTCTAAGCATGTAACACCCTAACTATGAACAAAAATGAAACGTCAGAAGAAAACATTGAGAAGATGATTAAAATGGGCTCAGATGTTGAAGCTGTTCTTCGTGAGGAGGTACTGCAAGTGGAGCATGTTGAAGAAAACAAGCTCTTGCTTCGACCCAGAGATGGTCTCCTACTGGAAAATGTGCCGTATTGTGATGAACCCAGGAAAAAATCATGAAAATCTTATTTACTAATTTTTGTGCATCAGCAAAGAGACATTTATCCATCATTTCCATCTGCTGTTCAATAAATAACAGGAAACAATCTTTAATGTTGTGATGACCTCCTGCATGAATTCAGTTTGGCTTTCTGTAAAGTTTTCATCAAATGTTTTCAAATATGTTCTACTGATGCTTTTAGGTGCTTGTAATAAATACAAACTGGTGCAGAATTAAATTATTAAAAGAAAAAAAAAGAGATGATATACTGAGGTTCCATAACCAGACACCCTCTGGTCCCTGGCTGTGCCTAGAAATTCTGTCTATGAATATAATGAACAGAACCAGTGACAAAGGGCAGCCCTGGCGGAGAAGAACATGCATTGGAACAGGTCTGACTTACTGCCGGCAATGCGAACCAAGCTTCTGCTGCGGTCATACAGAGAGCGGACAGCCCTTCACAGCCTTCTCCACAAAGAGCCATCCACAAAACATATTTGCACTGGTTGGGCAAATTCCCACGAACCCTCAAGCAACTGATGAAGGGTATAGAGTTGGTCCAGTATGCCGCGACCGGTACGAAAAGCACATTGTTCCTTCTGGATCTGAGATTTGACTATCTGCTGGATCCTCCTCTCCAGCACCCTGGAGTAGACTTTACCGGGGAGGATGAGAACTGTGATCCCTCTGTAATTGTAGCACATCCTCCCATCCCCCTTTTTAAAGAGAGGGACCATCATCCCGACTAACCAATCCAGGGGTACTGTCCCCGACCGCCACGTGATATGGCCGAGACGTCTCAGCCAAAACAGTTCTACAACGTCCAAAGACTTAAGGTACTCAGGACGACTCTCAGTGACTTCAGCCTGGCTGATGGGCTAGTCCAGACATGGGCATACTACGGCCCCCGGGCCGTATACGGCCCGTTAGGCTTTTTAATCCGGCCCGCCGAACTTGTCCAAATTACCCTAATTTCACGACTGTAAGGCGCACATAAACGTCTTTTTTTTTTTTTTTTTCCTCAAAATGTGCGGTGCGCCCTATGTGTGTTGTAACTGCGACTTTTGAGACCACCATGCACCATGCAGAACTCCTCATCTCCTCATTGAGGAGATGATGAAAGCGTGGCTGAGGGAGGTGAATGTAAGGAGACCAGGTGTTTTTTTCCCACTCATCACCATCTCTGGTAATCTGTGACTGCATGCGTGCCCATCTCACAGCTGATGTGAAAAACATGGTGAAACAAATTAACGCTGTGCTCGCTGTTATTCAACCGCTCGACATCGGTGCGCTTCGGGAGCGCGCCGCCAACGCGCTGCTGCTGCTCGAGATGGAAAAATTGAAGTTTTGCTGCTGGAAGCGCCGCATCAACCAATCAGAGAAGCTGATCTGGGAGCTGACAGCGAGGCAGGTGTATGAGGAGACCAGGTGGTTTTTTCCACGCATCACCATCGCTGTTAATCTGTGACTGAATGAACGCTGTGCTCGCCGTTATCCCGGGAGGTCTGACAAAGGAACTTCAACCGCTCGACATCGGTGTGAAGAGGTCTTGTGCGAAATTCTGTTTCCCCGTGAAAATCTGTTCCCCCTGTGTCGGGAGCGCGCATTGCAGCCAGAGAGGCGGATCTGACCATTCTTAAGGCGCTCCTGATCATTTTTCGGTAAAAACAGCTCATATAATCATCTCAACTTTGTAACATCCATTTTAATCGGTTGCTCTTTTTAAGAAATTGTAAAATAAATACATTAACGAGGTCCTCACGCTGTTTTGTGTTTTTTTTTAACGCCAAGAGAATCGGTATTTCTCCAACTTTTGTCCCTTCAGCCTGACAGAAATAAACGTCAGTCACCGAACACAACAACACGTAGTGTATTTTTAATTTTTCATTGCTGATATAAGAGGATGGAAACTGGCTGATAGCAGGGCACACAAATTAAGACGTCCTGCGAAGATGAGAGTAGAATTTCTGGTTAATCACCTTCTAATGTAAAATATGACAGATTACTGGATTAAGGACATTTATAGTATACCACATCACACATATCAATTTTAGAGAAATTGGAAACAGTTGCTCTTTATTTCCCAAAGATATGGGAGGAGGAGAGGAGATAATGGATGTTTCAGTTTACTGAAATATTCTGTTCCCCCTCCATAACAGGGGAAGAAATTGATTTACCTGCAAGTCTTTAACTGTGCTTATTCATCTCACCACCGAGAACAAATCCTGTGGATTTGGTCATATTTACTCTTTATTTGCAAAAATTTTAAGGGGGGGAACCATATATTTCAGCTGCCTGAAATAATCTGTTCCCCCTCCATAGGGGGCCTCTGGGCCGGGTCTTCTCCGGGTTCACCGCAGCGGCTGGCAGGTGTTTTTTCATCTAAATAATCTAAATCTTGCAGCTATATTTGATGTGATCAGTGGGAATAAAGTAGTTTTAATATGTTTTTAAGTGAGAAAGTCCACCTGAAAACTTAATAATTGCAGTCAGTTCATCCAGATTTCTACTGTCGGTGCACCACATACCAGCGGTACACTGACAGTAGGAACCCCTTCAACAGCAGCCTCTAGGCCGGGCAGCCTCCGGGTTCACCTCGGTGGCTGGCAGGTGTTTTTCATCTAAATAATTTAAACTGCAGGCACCAGGATACCAGCAATAAAAGCGATCATATTCCGTCGGCAGGTTTCAGGATTTTAAGTTAATTTAGGAGTCATTACAGCGCTCTGTGTCATCTGCGATGTGTCTGTCTCAAGGCCAGCACGTAGGTTTGATTAATACTTTGTAATAAACAAATGAATAAAGCACAATCATACTCAGTTTTGCCCCTGCTCTATTTTTAAATACGCAGTAGAGGTATCTAAAGGTAGTAGAGGACATGTACCTGTATATAAGAAAACCCTATAGTCCGGTGCACCTTATGTGTGTGTTAAATACAGAAATGGCACACATAACTGAGACTGCGCCTTTTAGTACGGTGCGCCTTATGGTCGTGAAAATTGTCTGTTTTTTTTATACATTTCAATCCCCAGGTTTAATTAATGACATTGCTTGTCCAAATGCTCCTGGCCCGGCCCTTCTGTCAAATTTTAGAACCCATTCTGGCCCGCAAGTCAAAAAGTTTGCCCACCCCTGGGCTAGTCCGTCTCTAACTCCCCATCCTCTGTCTCCTCCTCGGAAGGCACGCCGATGGGATTGAGGAGATCCTCGAAGTATTCCTTCCACCATCAGACAACAGCATCCCTAGTCGAGGTCAGCAGCTCCCCACCCGCACTGTAAACAGTGTTGGTGAGGCACTGCTTCCCCCTCCTAAGGTGGTGGACGGTTTGTCAGAACACCTTCGAGGCTGACCGATAGTCCTCCTCCATGGCCTCTCCAAACTCCTTCCAAACCCAAGTTTTTGCATCTGCGACCGCACGAGTCGCAACACGCTTGGCCTGCCGATACCTCTCAGCTGACTCCAGAGTCCCACTAGCTAACAAGGCCAGGTAGGCCTCCTTCTTCAACTTGACAGCATCCCTTACTTCCGGGCGTCACCATCGGGTTCAGGGATTGCCGACGCTACAGGTACCAGAGACCTTACAGCCACAGCTACAAACGGCAGCATTGACAATGGAGGAGGAGAACATGAACCACTTTTGACTCCATGTCCTCAACCTCCCTCGGGATCTGGGAGAAAGTCATCTGGAGGTGGGAGTTGAAGACTGCAGCCAAGTCTGACCGGCTTCCTCCCCTGCCAGCAGATCCAGCTCACCACCAGGTGGTGATCGGTTGACAGCTCAGCCCCTCTCTTCACCCGAGTGTCCGAGACACTCGACCGGAGATCAGATGACACAACTACAAAGTCGATCATCGACCTCCGGCCTAGGGTGTGCTGGTTCCTTGTGCCCTTTTGGACGCCCTTGTGCTCAAACATGGTGTTCATTATGGACAAACTGTGATTAGCACAGAAGTCCAATAACAGAACACTGCTCAGGTTCAGATCGTGGAGGCCATACCTACTGATCACCCGTGTCCAGGTCTTACTGTCGCTGCCCACGTGGCTGTTGGAGTCCCCCAGGAAAACAATGGAGTTCCCAGTTGGAGCACCATCTAGTACCCCTCCCAAGCACTCCAAAAAGGCCGGGTAATCTGCACCGATGTTGGGCCTAGAGGCTGACACAAAGGTGTCTTTTTGCCATGGGAGATCCTACCATGGGGCATTTGATACACTGTGCAATAACTATATATATATTAATATCAATCTATATAAATACCCACGTAAACATCCTATGCAATTAACCTGTATAATGATCCTACTATAAAATCTTTTTTTTTTGTAAAGCTGTCATATCTGAACGCACTGTATATACTGTATATATCCCATGCACATTTTTCTTCCTTTGACACATTCCTCTCCTTTGACTTTTTGAGTTTATGTAACAAGTAAATTTCTCCACTGTGAGATCAATAGTCAATCAATCAATTAATTAATGCTGTGATATAATAGGTCCTTCGAGATTTTATCACAGATGTGAATGGCAGATATAACCGAACCTGTATCTGAGTTAGATTTAACTGTTTCCATTTCCTTGGACACAGATCAGCATTTGAATTTAAAACAAACTCTTTTCTGAAGGCAGATGAAAGCAATAAGTGTAAATATAATTCTGCTTCCAAAAACACCTTTTGGAAATAATGTTTTGGAAAATCAGTATCCTTTAATCTCACATCATGGTTTAAAGCTGGATGTTTTATTCAGCACTGAGCCTGTATAATCAACTTATAACTCGCATCAATCTGGCATTTTAATCTCCATCTGCAAACAAAAACAGCTGGCTGTGATTTGATATGGTAACAGATTTTAGATTAATATGGCACATCCTGATTTGTTTTTCTTGTCATCACAGGAGCCGCAGAGCCTAATCTCTGCCTTCCTTACTTTCAGTGAGGGTGTGAAGGTTTACAAATGAGGCAAGAATCAGTAAAAAGGAAAAAAACAAAGTTATAATTGCAGGTGAAGAATTCTTTCCCAAATCCTCTTTTTAGGCGTGTATTAGTTTTTCCCCTGGGGATGAATGAATGAATGAAATAATCAATAAGGGGTATTGCTAGATCCACTTGTGTCAGTCATCCGAGGACTTTCTGTTACAAACTCTCGGGATATTTTGCAAATTCTTGTGAGATTTTGTTAGTAAAATAGATCGATACCGCGTCAATATATCAACATATAAAAATATGGCAACATTTCGTGAATTTTCGGGGGATTTCGTAGCATAACGATGACATATAGCAATATTTCATTAGTAAAAGAGATTGATATGGTGTTTTTAAACGGCAATATATCAGCATATGAAGATATTGTGATATTTTAATGTATCAATATTTTTTTCCCTCGTCTTTAGAAGTTTTTAAGTCTGTAAAAAGAAGTTTTTGAGGAAGAAGAAGAAGTAGTATTTTTTATTTTTTTTTAGATTTTAGAAACTCAGAAGCTGATCAAATATCGGGTTAAATATCGGTGGGGTGGCCGATGTCCCATATTCAGTTTTAAGGCCGATACCGATTATATCCTGCATCCCTAGGTATTGCTATTATATTTATTTAAAGAAAATAGAAATACATCTTATTGTCCTACCGTGGGGAAAATTCAAAGGTGCCTCAGGCTAAGTGAGGTGTCAACACAAAATTCCTATACAAATCATACAGTGAGAGCGATGATCGCTGAAGTTAAAATGAGCTGAACTTTTCTATGATGCTACATTTGATTTATTTTTTAAGTGTAGGTCGACCCTTGGCGAAGTCATCCACCGGTTCCTTTGTTTTCTGCAGTAGACCTTTCATATTTTGAATAGACTCTGTCCAAGCATGTGTTGGGCGTCACAGCTAAGGTTTATAAAAGAGGCTTCTCTGCACCGTTCAGCAAGGTCTTATTGAAAAAACATCAGCATTAAGTTTATTTCTGCATCTGCTTTTTAAAATTCCACATAAGGAGCTTAGCTGATTGAAATAATGTAAATATTTCAAATAAGAACCAAAGTGTTCATAAGTGTGGCTGGATCACCACGCAGCAGAAACTTCTATTCTATGTATATCTATGTTTGTTTCATAGGAAAACAAATCTGAAATTCACTCTTAATGCCGTGACGCCCAGCCCTAGTTTATAGTCCAACCTTCTTTTATTTTAATATCAGCTTGATTTTCATTTTTATAGCTGTCTATTATTTATTATCATTCTCTTAAATGACTGATATGTATTCAGTATTTAATTACCTCTCTACCACAGCAAAGTATCTTTTCATGTGTTTGTTCCTATTCTATTTTTCATGTGCAGACCTTTGACTTGTTTTGCTACTGAATTGTGATCTATAAATAAAATACCTGGGCTAATATTTCTGGTTAAGCTCAGAACCTTGGATCTCCTCCATACATATAATCCATTTAAACTTTAACTTCTGGTTTAAATAACTTCAGGGGAACTTTTTCTGATTAAAAACTTGAACAAGTTGATGTTATTATTCCTTACAATTCTACTAATAGCCATGTTAACTTTAGGTCCCTCCACAAGCCTGGAGGAGCTTCCTCACGGCTGCTGCTGCCACCTGCTGCTCATCATGGCCCACTTGGGTAGACTGGGACCAATTCCTTCTTCCCACCTCCTGTTCCAGAAACAACCACTGACAAACTCCTAATTACTCATGAAACACAGCTTCACAGAGGGGTGTCGGTGTGCAGCGTGACCTTCCTCATGCTCTAATGTGAAAACTGTTGTCACACGATTGTGTTTAACCTAGAAATTTTTATATTTTTATCAGTGCATCAGATCAATTTGACTGGAAGTGAGTCATCTCCCCTTCACTCTCCAGGAGAGTATGGCAGGCCATTTATTAGCTTGACTGAATGTCTAATCCAAATGTCAAATGCATTTCAGATATCTAAAATAACATTCTTCCTATCTAAACTAAAATGTTCAGATATCATAAATGTTATTCTTACCAGTACAAATAGCGTAACATTTCCCATTCATGTGTATTGGCCTTTTACTTCCAGATATCTAAAATAATATTCTTCCTATCTAAGATAAACATTCTTCCTATCTAAAGATGAATTCTGATAAATATCAACTCTACTTTCAAGGCAAGGCAAGGCAAGGCAAATTTATTTGTATAGCACAATTCAGTACAAAGACAATGCAAAGTGCTTTACATGATTAAAATACAGGAAGATAAAACAGAATCAAAGCAAGTAGGAAAAAATAAAAAACAAATAAAATAAAATAAAAAATGCAGAAACAAAAAAAGAATATTAAAAACAGTTGGATTAAAGAAAACATGTTTTTGTTGAATTGTTTAACTAGAACAGTCGAAGGCGATCCTAAACAAATGTGTTTTTAGTCTTGATTTAAAGGAACTCAGGCTTTCCGCACTTTTACAGTTTTCTGGAAGTTTGTTCCAGATAAGTGGAGCATAGGAACTAAATGCTGCTTCTCCATGTTTAGTTCTGGTTCTAGGTATGCAGAGCAGGCTGGAGCCAGAAGACCTGAGTGGTCTGGAGGGTTGATACACTGATAGCAAGTCTGTGATGCATTTAGGTGCTAAGCCATTCAGAGATTTATAGACTAACAGAAGTATTTTAAAGTCTATTCTCTGAGATACAGGGAGCCAGTGGAAGGACTTTAGAATTGGGGTGATGTGCTCTACTTTCTTAGTCTTAGTGAGGACACGGGCAGCAGCGTTCTTGATCAGCTGCAGCTGTCTGATCCACTTTTTAGGCAGACCTGTGAAAACACCGTTGCAGTAATCATTTCGACTAAAAATAAACGCATGGATTAGTTTTTCCAGATCATGCTGAGACATTAGTCCTTTAATCCTGGAAATGTTCTTTAGGTGATAGAAAGCCCACCTTGTAATTGTCTTTAAATGCTTTTGGAGGTTCAAGTCTGAATCCAGCACTACACCTAGATTTGGGGCCTGATCAGTGGTTACTAGCTGAAGCCACTGAAGCTGTGTGCTAACTTTAGATCTCTCCTCTATTGGTCCAAAGATTATTACTTCAGTTTGGTTTTTATTAAGTTGAAGAAAATGATGGCACATCCAGGCATTGATTTCTTCTCAGCATTTCCTCAGTGCTTAAACTGGTTCATTGTCACCTGGTGACATGGTGATGTAAAGCTGTGTGTCGTCTGCATAGTTATGGTAGCTGATGTTGTTGTTTTTTATTAACTGAGCAAGAGGGAGCATGTAGATATTGAATAGGAGGGGACCCAGGATGGACCCTTAGGGAACCACACATGTGATTTTTGTCATCTCTGATGTAAAGTTGCCTACTGACACAAAAAAGTCCCTGTCCTTTAAGTAGGATTTAAACCAGTTGAGAGCTGAACCAGAGAGGCCGACCCAGTTTATCAGGCGCTCTAACAGGATGGAGTGATCTACAGTATCGAATGCTGCACTGAGGTCCAATAGTACCAGCACTGTGGTTCTTCCGCAGTCTGTATTTATACGGATGTCATTAAACACCTTGATAAGGGCGGTCTCTGTACTGTGGTGAGCACGGAAACCTGACTGGAACACGTCAAAGCGGCTGGTCATATCTAAGAAAGTGTTTAACTGTTGAAACACAGCTTTTTCAATAATCTTACTGATAAAGGGGAGGTTTGATATGTACTGTAAATCCTCTAATATTGGCCTGTATTGCTGTCATCTGAGGTGAATAGTGTAGGGCTGCAACAACGAATCGATAAAATCGATAAAAATCGACTTTTAAAAGCGTTGGCAACGAATTTAATCATCGATTAGTTGTGTCGCGCGATTAATGCGTCATCCGCCGCCGCCGTCATCCGGGGGAAGAAAAAAAATATGGCGGAGCGAGTCAGCGCCGCAGGTGCAGTGTTGCCAACTCAGCGACTTTTCACACCCCTCCAGCGACTATTTTTCAAAAAAGCGACTAGCGACAAATCTTGCGACTTTTAACGGTGTCACTGGCGGCTTTTGCCTGCTGTGGGGCGCCTCCCCCATCCCAACCCCTTTCTCCCTCTCCCACAGGAATCCCTCTCAGCGCTGCAGTCAGAGCCGCAGGATTTTAGTGAGGAGTTTATCCTCAGCGTCCAGACTGCAAATGAAGCGCGCATGCGCCGGGATTGACGGCGCAAATTGATCACAATAATTAAAATAGCCTGCGCTTTGTAAAGTGAAAAAAGTCGTAACATGCAACTTTTGTAAAAACAAATGAACATGGCGCGGAAGCACCACTGTTATGACGCAGCACCTGAAAAGGAAACGTTGGAGCCTTCAATGGCAGTGAAGAGAGCTCATCAGCAGGATGAGCGGCCATGTTTGTTTGGTTTTAAAGTGGGGAAACATAAGTTAGTTTCTCAGGTAGCTCATCTGATGCTTTCCTTACCGTGTTAGTAGGTTACAGACAGTGATAAGGTTGGCTACTTATTTTACTTTTAATTTCATTTGAATTAGCTTAAGCAGCGTTTATATTTTCTTTATAAATAAATTAATTTGCAAATTATGAGGGCAAGGCTTTTAAAGTTTAAATCTTCTGGCAAAGATAAAGTAAAGAAGATCCTGCAATTTATGGAAGTAAAGCAGAATAAAATCCAGCAAGATCAGTAATATGTCAATTAATTATCTGCCACATTCCCATGTAAATATCTGTCTTTGGAGGATGTGTTTTTTAGCACCCCTAGTTCTCTCATTTTTATTCCAAATACAATTTATAATTTGAATCACAGGGCTATTTTTATCTCTATGGTTCAGTATTTTCTCAAGTAGCAACTTTAACTGCTATACTTTCCTGTCTTAAAAGGCAGAACTCTTCTAGTCTATAAAAACCTCATTTGTTGAAATGGGGGGGCCTATTGTTTGAACCCCTTAGGGCTTTTAAAAACAAAAATGCCTGTCTCTTTTTGTGCTTTATGAAACAAACTACCCTATATTTTGTGGATCTACAGCTACATTTCTCATGTAAGTTTGCGTAGTTTTAACACAAACATTTATTTTTCATATTGCACCAGTACAGTTAATGAGTACTTGTGTGCTTGTTTGTTCTGTCTAAAATGTTTATTTTGGAATATATATTTTTTGTCCGATTCATCGATTAATCGAAAAAATAATCGGCCAATTCATCGATTTTTAAAATAATCGTTAGTTGCAGCCCTAGAATAGTGGCTCTCATACAGGCCGGGGCTATAAGAACTAACAATGTTTCTGGGCAGTCCACAAAAACTTGTGATAGTAACATACAAGTACCACAGGGGCGCAATGTTTGCTAACGAATCCCAGCCATTAGCATGGGAAGTCCAATGCTTACCCAGAGATCGTAGTCGCCCCAATCGTCCTGATCCGCAAGTGATGAGGACATTATGGGGAGAGATGATGAGGAGAAGGACATTGTGGAGGATTAAACAGAATTGAAGTTTTTTTTGTTTCGTTTTGCTTCAAACTAAAAAAGACAATTTGAGTGAGCGGCAAGGTGATTAAACCTGTAAGTTACCTTTTGTTATGAATAATTATCACCATGGTTAATGTTTACAATGCACTATGTTTGCTTTATTGTGAACAGCGTTAAAATGACAGAATTTAGTCGGCCTTCATTGCTCGGAATTCCCCTTGAGATACATGATTCCTGTAGTCTACTTCCACTTAGCCTAAAACAAATAAAATGTCGCTCTGATAGCAGAACAGTTTTTGTCCCATTTTTTTAATACTTTGTTCCAGTGACGTGCGGTGAGGTTCATAGCTGGTGAGGCACTGACGTCATCAGAATCAGATTTGCAAATAGATGCATAGATTGACAGCAGTTTACAGGTTATGTTTCACTTCTGCATCCTTACACATACAAACTGTAGCTCACAAAACACACATTTCCTTAAAAAACAAAACAAAATAAATGTTATTACTGTCTTACCTTTACTTATAAATGAATAGAAGTCCTCCTTATCTTCCTTCAGTTTTAAAAGTCTCTCTGTCTCAATGGAGATCACTGCCAGGGAAGAAAGCCTTCCTTGATCCGTCCTGTTCCTGCCTTATGTTTTCAGTCTCTTGAGCACCCCCTGCCATGAGGCAAGAGAACTGCCTGCCTCACCTCGAACTTGTTCTCTGCCGTTTATAATCGCTCATTACACGAAACACGTTACACAAACACAGTTGGTGACAAAAAGCTCTGTACATTATATACATAAGCCAAATTATTAGAAATAAGTTCACATATTACATTTGTTTAAACCATTTTATTGACGCCGTACAGCAACATGCTCTCTCCGCTTTGCAGCCAGCGCAGAGCCAGGGGTTGCGCAATCCAAGGTGAGGCAGAGCTCGCTGCTGCCTCACCGGCATCGCTTCCAAGCATTTGAATGGGAAAATAAGAAAATTCAGCGATTTTGAACAAATAAAAATCGAAATTGGTGAAGCTACATGAAAAATGAATATTTTTTAGTACAAACCACCGGATGAATATAACAATTTAAATTACTTTATGATTATATATTTTCTTTCTTTCCATGATGGCTGGTGAGGCACTGCCTCACCTGCCTCCCCTGACCGCACGTCACTGCTTTGTTCTGAAAGTTGGTTTGGCAAACATTCCATTCTGTGTAGGCTTTTTTTTCTCCTTTTTTTTCGTATTGCCGTGCAGAAAATTAGCATGGAAGCGCCAAGTATTTGTTGATAATGTTCTGTATAACGTTATGGTAACTGTACTTTTTCAATAAATTAACCTAGTATTTTATAAATTCAAATAGACACAAAATCTCGTTTTTATTCATTCCCCTGGTAGTCTGTTTTGCTCAAATAGAAATAGAGGCCTGCCTCCAATTCTGGCCTCCTTCCAATAATGGCCTGGACCAAGATGTACCTGAGTGAAATAAAGGCCCTGTCCTATATTAGAGGATTTACGGTAGTTAAATTAGAATTCCAGATGTCTAAAGATTAATAATGCCTATCTAAAAAGTAGTTTTAGATACTTGCAAAAGAATAGTGGGGCTCCGTTTTTAACATAAAATAGGCAGATGCTGATTGCTGACAAAAATGTTGTTTAGGATATCTATATGTACAGTTCTGCCTGGTAGGAGTGTAGTTTTGACCAGGAAGAATCTTATTTTAGACATCAATATATGGAACAATAGAGAGGACAGCGCTCCGAATAAATGTCAAAACAGCTTGCCATATAGGTGAACCAGAAGTAAGGAGAGATGCCTCCACCTCACTCTGATCACTTCCAGCTGCTCAGGCTTGAGGGAAGGCTGCTGGATCAATTTTTAAACTTTCGTTTGCTTAAAGGTCCTGTGAAGGATGAAATTACATCACAGTTTTGTTATTGGAGATCAGCGATTTTCTGTTAAAGGTCGATTATACTCACTGTTGTTCTGACCTCCTTACATTTATTTTACCACAATAAATCCCTTTATTCCAACACTCACAGTCAGATTGAACAGATCTCAAAGGTTGTGGTTTACCGCTTTAGAACCTAAAGCTGCTTTGAACTCAACCAGAACTTCCTCTCTGACCTTTCTGCTGGGTTTTGTGGTCCTCATGGGACTAGTTGTTCTCCAGATATAGTTTCTTCTTGTATCAAATTTATTTTTTTAAAGCAAGAAGGGCTAAAATTCTGAAAAATATGCTGAATTAAGAAAAATAGCACCCTTTCTTTAGCTATTGTTTTGCCAGCCATATTAAAAACTGAATAAACAACATAATCTTTTCTTAGATATTATTAAACTTATTTATGAGACATAAGGCAGGAACCTCTTGGGTTACTGAAAAAAGATGAATATGTGATTTCCAAAGAACAGAAATGTAAAACTATCATGACAGGCATGTCACTCTGACATACTGTCAGAATACTCAGACTACTTGTCACTTTCTTTCAATGAGGTGAATGCTAACTGTGATACAGCTGTCCGTTTCCATGGTAATCTAACAATCTGTGCTGTTACTACCTCTTCTGAACAGGTTGTTCTGTTCACACTCAGAGAAATATCAAGTCTAGACTCTATGCAGTGCATTGAGACACAAACTTCTATTTGTAGCACATCTTTCAGGATAGATGTCGGAGATGACTCTTGAGGCATTGCAGAGACAACATTCCTGCTGCTTCTGTGATTTGTGACAACTTTCTGTGCAAGTCTCCTCCAGAGTAGCTCCTTTTTGCTTAACAGGGGTATCAAGCCAAAGTTAGTCATACATTCCAGAAACCTGGTTCAGACATACATGTCCTACTCCAGCACACGGCATTCCTCGCAAAGGTGAGAGAACCTTGGCAGCCTTGCAGACTCACTCAGAGCTCGTCTGCCTGGCTGTGTATTTCCTGGACCGGGCCGCCTTTTACTGCCTTATTCTTATCTCTGCTCATGTGTCTTTGAACCCCAGTGGGCCTCAGCAGATTTCTTCCTGTTAAAAGGGAGTTTTTCCTCTCCACTGTCGCTACAACGCTTAGTGTGAGGGATTGCCTTTTGGTGAATGAGTTGATGCAATCAACTGGTTTTCCTTAGATAGAAAACTTTGAATCATTTTAACTGGATGATCTGGTTGAATTGTAAAGTGCCTTGAGATGACATGTTGTGAATTGGCGCTATACAAATAAATTGAATTGAATAGGGAGGGATCTTAGACGCTATTGGCTTTGTTCAAAATGTGAATAGTCCCACACATTCTAATCTTCATACTTTGGACCTTGTGCTGACATACGGCATAGAATGTATAGAAATAACAGTATTTCCTCCAAACCCTGTCCTCTCTGACCCCTTTTTATTAGCTTTCAGGATTACTTTAACAGAGTTCTCCTCCCTCTAAAGAAGGTTTCACTTTAGCAGATCATTATCAGATAGTGCAGTTATAAATTTGAAAGAATCTGTTCAACTTTCTCTCTCCTCTGTGTCGCTGGGCAGTGCTGCAGAGTGCAAAAACTTAGTTTATTCCCCTTCACAGGTTGATGATTTTGTTAATGGGGTTGCTAGTTCTCTGCGTACTACTTCAGACAATACAGCCCCTGTGAAAATTGAAATGTTAAAAATAGAAAGCTCCTTGGTTTAATGCAGAGGTGCGTACTTTGAAACTAAATCCTAGGAAAATTGAGAGAAAATCACACTCCACAGGCCTAAGGGAATCCTACCTAGCTGTATAAGAGAACCCTTTGTAAAACAAGAGCAGCATACTTCTCCTCATTAATAGAGGAGAATAAGAATAATCCTAGATATCTTTTTAATACAGTTGTCAAACTCACCCAGAGCCATAGCTCTGTTGAACCGTCCATTCCACCTGCTCTTAGCAGCAATGATTTTATGGGATTCTTTATAAATAAGATTGATCTTATTAAAAAAGTAAAATCATTAGCACTTCTCTATCCGCGATTGTACCTGAGGTAGTCATGGAATCTGAACCGGTTTTAGACTGCTTTGATCCAGTTGAACATTCAGAGTAAGCAAAATTGCAAAACAAGAGTGAAACCACTTCCACCATAATGAACTTTTTGAAGAGTTTCAGTCTGGCTTTAGAGCTCATCATAGCACTGAAACAGCTCTGGTGAAAGTCACTAATGATATTCTCATGGTCTCAGATAATGGACTTGTATCTGTGCTCGTCCTGTTAGATCTTAGTGCTGCATTTGATCCAGTTGATCATAATATTCTTTTAGAAAGACTTGAATATATTGTTGGAATTAAAGGAACAGCTCTAGACTGGTTTAAATCTTATCTATCTGATCGATTTCAGTTTGTTCACGTTAATGACAGATCTTTAACATGCTCAAGGGTTACCTCTGGAGTACCACAGGGATCAGTGCTAGGACCAATTCTCTTTACTTTATACATGCTCCAAATCGGTAGAATTATTAGACAGCATGGGATTAATTTCCACTGTTATGCTGATGATACCCAGCTATATCTGTCTATAATCCAGATGAAGCTAACCCATTACATAGAGAACAGGCATGTCTGAAGACATAAAAACCTGGATGACTCTTAACTTTCTGCTTCTGAATGCAGACAAAACAGAAGTTATAGTCTTTGGACCAGAGTCTTTTAAAAAATAACCTGATAAGTCAGCCACTTCATTTGAGTGGTATAAAACTGATCTCAGATAATAAAGAAATCTTGGTGCTGTTTTTGATCAGGACCTGTCATTTAAATCCCAGATCAAAGAGGTTTCTAGAACTTTCTTTCATCTGAGGAATATTGCAAAAATGAGAAATCTCCTGTCCAGGGGTGATGCTGAGAAACTAGTCCATGCATTTGTTACTTCAAGGCTGGACTATTGTAATTCTTTACTATCAGGAAGTCCACAAACTGTAGTTAAAAGCCTTCAGCTGATCCAAAATGCTGCAGCCAGAGTTCTGATGAAAATGAAAAAGAGAGATCATATCTCTCCTATCCTGGCTTCTCTTCATTGGCTTCCTGTTTAATCCAGAATAGAATTTAAAATCCTCCTTCTCACATATAAAGCCTTAAATGGCCAAGCTCCATCTGATATCAGAGATCTGATTGTTCCTTATGTTCCTAACAGAGCACTTCGCTCTCAATCTGCAGGTTTACTAGTGGTTCCTAGAATTTCTAAAAGTAGAATGGGAGGCAGATCTTTTAGTTCTCAGGCTCCTCTCCTGTGGAACCAACTACCAGTTTTAGTCCATGAGGCAGACACCCTGTCTACTTTTAGAGCTAGGCTTAAAACTTTCCTTTTTGATAAAGCTTCTAGTTAGAGTGGCTCAGGTTATCCTGAGCTATCTCTATAGTTCTGCTGCTATAGGCTTAGACTTTTGGAGGACATAGGGACCCCTTTTCCATCATTCTGCTTCATTCTATCTCTATTCTCCCACTCTGCAGAATCTGTTAGTTCAATCTGCAAAGGTATGCTGTTTCTGCTTTTTGTCATAGTAGCTTCCTCCTCCTCTGTTCCTGTTTGGCTGTGACACCAGCTGTGTCGCTCTTGGAGCTGGTTGACAGTTGCCTTTTGTATCTCAGCTTCTTTTTCTATCTCTGCTTCTGTCTCCTTGAACGCCAGTCGGCCTCAGCAGATGGCCAAAACATGATGAAAACAAAGTTATTCTACTTGTAGAAAAATAATGGTGGCATGTTGTTGAAAAGAAGTAAAGTAGTAGTGTAGCTTAATATGGCTAACTGACCAAGTTAAAACAGGCTAACCTGTTTTAGCAACATCGCTACCCAGCTCTCACCCTTTATTTCATGGTCCTACATTTACTTTGTTCTCCATAAACATATTTTTTTCTGTTTTGTTACCAACCATATAAAACTTCATCGCTCGTTATAAACACTAATGCTCCAAATGCTCCCGACTCGGCAAACGGACGCTGTGTTATGTTATTATCATTGTCCGGGTAACTAGAATGTTTTATGTCATGTGGCAACATTCAGCCAATCTTATAGAGTAAAGTCACTGGCATGTGCAGGCCAAGAGCAGATCTGGTACCTACACCGGGTTGTAGAGAGACAATTCTGTTGTTCTGATTGGTACCACTTTCTTTGTTAAGTTTGTCTCTCTTTGCATGTGTGGGTTCTCTCCAGCTACTCCAGCTTCCTCCAATTATGCACGATCATGGACATTAGTCTCTCTAAACTAGTCTGTCTCAGGGTTGACTGTTTCATTCTGTTTTTTTCAGCGATAATCTAATAAACTGTTCACCTTTAGGTCTGGAAAGACGAGGGATGACTAGATGGAACTCAGTAAATATTGAACCAGAATCCGAGGCTTTTCGGTTAAAGACAGAACATTTCACACTTCAGCTCTCCTCTAACAGGATAACGACAGAAAATCAACATCATCTAGAATAGAGGGGGGTCTGTGCAGCAGAAATGACTTTCAGCTGTGCTTTTCCTATTGGGATAAAGACCTGCTGAGGTATACAGAAAAAATTTGATCGCACACAGAAAAAGATGTAGGTATTTGTGGCTGCGTCTGTTTTATTTACGTTTGATCAAATAGAGAAGAGGGAGGTCTGGAACTCTCTCCACTTTGTTCGTTCATTTTTCTTGTGGAAAAAAAAAGAGGCAGTCAACACTTCAAACGTCCCTGACATGAACTTGGCTTTTCTTTCCATTAGTCATTCAGTTTGGAGCAAATTGATTGTGCTCATTCACATGGATTTCCTGCAGAGCTGGAGGACATAGGAAGTCAATCTGAAGCTTAATGGACCAACGGACAAACATCCCAGACAAACGACACACCTCAGTGGAAAACCCATGGATCCGAGAATCAAACAGAACATCTTCATCCATCAATTTCATTGTTTTTTGCAGCACAGATAAGGTTTGTAATGAAAAAGTTGAGGCAGATTCATTGATAATTGCAGTTTTCACAACCAGCTGCTCATAAAACCTGGTAGGAAAGGCTTCTTTTCTGGTAGTGAGCGAACGCCTCTGTGAGACGCTTTTCTCTGTCAGTTAAACCACGGTGATACCAGGTTTGATCTCAGCTCTATTTGACCTAATCTTTGTCATCTCTGCTGTTTTTTTTGTATTTCCTACTGTAAAATACTCCAAAGGCTCTTATACTTGTTCAGAGTTTGGCTACCAGCCAATGCCTGCAGATTAGAGATTAATGAACACAGATTTTTAATCCATTAAAATGCTGGTTGTGAAAGAAGATTTGTTATAATGAAGCAGAAAATGGCATAAATGGACAACCATTGGAGAAGTGAGGAGGAAGGACATGAAAATAGATAAAATATAAGAAAAATTTTCTAGTGACATTTCATAAGACTTTTAAATTATGGATCTTTATCATGAAATTATTATACTATCATAGTATTAAAGTATCTGGTCATACTCAGAGTTTAAACTTCGTACTTTAAATATAAAATTATGAAATACTGTTCAATAAATGATTAGTGGTTCCTAGAATTTCTAAAAGTAGAATGGGAGGCAGATCTTTTAGTTCTCAGGCTCCTCTCCTGTGGAACCAACTACCAGTTTTAGTCCGTGAGGCAGACACCCTGTCTACTTTTAAGGCTAGGCTTAAAACTTTCATTTTTGATAAAGCTTATAGTTAGAGTGGCTCAGGTTATCCTGATCTATCTCTATAGTTCTGCTGCTATAGGCTTAGACTGCTGGAGGACATAGGGACCCCTTTTTCATCATTCTGCTTCATTCTAGCTCTATTCTCCCACTCAGCAGAATCTTTTCATAGTAGCTTCATCTGGTCTGTTCCTGTTTGGCTGTGACACCATCCTGGATAGAAATATCACATGTGCTGTTGCCATCAACACTTTTGTTTCTAGATGTCGTAGCTTGTCCTGTTTTTCAGTGTAGTCCTGTTTCTCTGACTGTGACTAACTGGATGTGCTCTCTTCATCCTCTGACATGGGAGCTGGCTCGGAGCTCGTCTGCCTGGCTGTGTGTTTCCTGGACGGGGCCGCCTGTGGAGCTGGTTGACAGTTGCCTTTTGTATCTATGCTTCTTTTTCTATGTCTGCTTCTGTCTCCTTGAACCCCAGTGGGCCTCAGCAGATGGCCGCTCTTCCTGTTCAAAGGGAGATTTTCCTCTCCACTGTCATTACAAGCATGCTTAGTGTGAGGGATTGCTGAAGAGTCAATGAGTCGATGTAAAGTGCCTTGAGATGACGTGTTGTAAATTGGAGCTATAGAAATAAACTGAATTTATTAATTTTGAAAATACAACCGGAGGGTGTTGGTAGTGTGTCTATTTCCAACATGTTGTTGTAAGAACAGTCTTAGTCTGTGATAAGAGCTCAGTGTGCTCTGTGTCAAGAGAGAAAGTTTCTGTAGGTTTATAACGAGAAGAGTGAGTAAGAAGCTGTCATAATGAGATCCTGTTTTCAACAGAGACCGTGACCGGAGAATGTCCTATATTTTTTCTTTGAAAGAGGACAGACTGGAGGAATAAATAGACCTAAGTTTAACACAAACACTCCTGCCTCTGTTTCTTTTGTCTCACCCCTACTGCGCAGGTAAGGGAGTTAAAACCGGAAGGAGGACTACTTTCGGCCCTCCCCTTTGCTTCCCTACCATGGTCAGGTGGCAACTACAGGAGAGGTTAACAGTGTGAGCTGGATGGAATTAGTAGGACTGTTCTATAACTGTTCTTGGTTATTTTTTGTAACAACAAATGTTTTGTAGTAAAAAAAAATCCACTTTTCCTTTAAATGTTATATTTGCAGGTAAGGTGTGGTTTGAGCATTAGAATTTAGTATGTAGACCGGACCTCCTAATGCCCAAAAGCTAAAACTGCTGTTTGATTCTAGATGAGTAAAAAAAAAAACAAGAATTATTAGGTAAATCACCTGTTCAAACATAACATAACAATAATATAACAAAGCTCCAATGCTTCCCAAAGTTTCAGGTTTCCCAGAAAGCAATATTGTACCAGAAAACATTTAAAGACATTCTACCAAAAACACAAACTCTTGTGCTAAATGTTTGTTTTTTCTGCATAAACAGTGAATTTGCATTAGAGCCTCCCTGTGCAACTCTTCATCCTAGTATTAGTTTGGTTTAAGTTATATCAATCTTCAGCGCTCCCTCCCTTCGATGCTCCCTGCATGCTGCTCCTCTCAAAAACTCACCTATGTAACTTGAAAGGGTCAGATTCGATAAATGAGACATTTGTCCCAAAGGCAGTCTGAGCTTACCTTAAACACTACAGCTAACTATTACCCCTTTCACACTTCCCGAAAAAAAACAGTTTAAACCCAGGAACAATGGTGGCATTTATAACAGCTCACTGAAGCGTGTCTACCCAGGTCAAATTACTCTGCAAGTTACCCGTGTTAAAATTACCTCGGCTCTGATCTGCATGCTGTGGATACATCAGAACCGCTAAATTACGTGACACTATTGAACACAATGCACTGACATCAACATACCACGCCAGTCGCTTCTGATCTGACAAGCTGAAACAACTCTGTTTACATTGGATGAACATGGAGCAGCTCTGGAGAGAAGGATTCAGAGATAATAGAGAGAAACTATAAAGCACACTGACTACGCCCTGGCTTCCTGACATGTTGCCCTCCATTGTTTACTTCCCTGATATTTGTCGCACTGATGACATCATCAATGTCAACCCAGCGTGATGGCGTCACCAGAGATGCAGCGGCCAGTGAGGGGGTTAGACCCAGCTCTTTTAGCCAATGGGAATGGAGCCAAATGCCGATTGTTACCCAGTCGACCCATGTTTGAAAAACGCGCTTTAATGCAGTATTTTCAGTGGGAAAAATGATGAAGTTGTCGTTAGCTGATCAAGCAGATCTGACCCTCACCTACCTGACCAGACATCTTTGGTCAGACATATACTAGTCCAAAGTGGTCTGCAGTCGGATTCCAAAAATGCTAACATCTCTCTTTTTCCAGCATCCACTCAACATGAGCCGACCGATTCAGTTTCTTTGGATCCTTGAAAGGAAACGATTTCAGCGTAGCGTCCCATTCTGCTCAAAAAGTCCATCGATTAGCCTGAATGAAAAAGTGGGATGTAATTTTTGTTTTACCTGTTGCACTGGAATGGATCCTCATACATAACTTCATCTACTGTGCATTCCTCTTTGAATTTGATAATGTATGTAGTTTTATTTCAGGCTAAAATAATCTTGTTCAGTATTAGAAATTATGTTAAGTTCTTGTGTTTTAACAACATTTTAATGACTTTCTTGCCAATGTGGATGTAGCCGTAATATGCAAATTAAGTGATGAAGTCATTTACTCACTGTGTAAAAACCCTTAAGCCCAGAGGGCCTTAGGAGCATATTCCGCATTAAATGACATATGTGGATAAAAGCATGTTCATCTCCAAAACTATAAACTGGAAATACAATTGTTTGTATTTGTGTGACAGAAAGGCATTGGGGAATATTTTTCAGGTGGAACCACTATTTTAAATGTCACCATGTCTGATTTATAGGTGATTAAAAAAGAAAAACTTGAAAATATTTAGCCTCACCTAATTTTTTTTTTCTGATATAAACACTGCAAAACACCATGAAAGCCCATTTGAAACTCTAGATGAACTCTCAGACTTTATAGAGCCACATCTTGACTTTAACTCAAGCAAATTTGGACTGAATAAGTTGAAGCATGTTCCACAAAGCTTTTAGCGTGCAGTGTGCTAGGCGGAAATGGGATTTTAGCACAGTGGTGGCAAAAGTGGCCAAATTATGCCAAATGCATTTTCCCACTCATAAAAGGTAATCTGTCCTAATTTCCATTATTGGAGACCTTCAGCATAAGGCAAAGCCTTTGCTCCTAAGATTTAGCCGTCGTTTTGATGTTTACCAATAATATCTCCAAACTGAATAGAAAATGAGAATAACAGAGCAAGCTAATGTAAATCATGTCGGTTACATCACCTGAAATGGTCTCACAATGACCTCCGACCCCTCCTTGGAAAGGTCTGAGCCTCTAGTTTCCAATGATGGCGGCCATTAGGGGGCGGGGCTAAAAATGAATACCTGCTGTTGGATTACTCCTGCAGTCAGACATTTCAGATCTCATTTTATTTATGTACACAGCTATAAAACCAAAAGTATTTGTGAAAAAATTATTTTGAAACACGTTTTTAGAAATTTTAACAGCAACATTTTAAAGGGATGTGGTTGAAAGACCATGTGACTGTGTTTTGGCCATTTTTATAACTGGATCAACATGAGCAAGTGCCAGATGGGCCCAGTATTGGGCGCGACGGGCTCAAGGTGTTAACCTCAGTGACAGATAGAACACCTACGCACCAACAGACAAACACATATTGTAAAAAGTTACTACTTGTTACTGCAGTACTTGAATGCACCACATGCTGTGACTCCAGAATGTTTCATAATCTGACCCAGAGAAACGGTTTCAGCCGTTTCTGTGTGTTTTGATGAAAGTGAATGAATGAATTACAATGCAAGGGCCTCAGTAAGACTGTAAAACAATGATGTGTATATGGGGGGGTGACTGTCGGCACAACCCAGAGGCATCCTCAGTTGAACAGAAAACAAAGGAAGAGAGGATATGTCCATCTGGGTGGGACAGACACAGACTGAGGCAAAGTGCAGAACCAGCAGCGGGATCTGCAACAGGTGGGTGGGGTGGGGGGGCAGCTTGAAGAGACACGTTCCTCTTTCTTTCACATAAGTCTAATTGGTCTGTATAGAAGCTTTTCCACAAATAAAGCAGATCAGTAAGAACATCATATTCCCTCTTTGCTTCAGGCAAAAGCAGCCTGGCTCCCACACAGCAATTGCTGCAGATCATCTTTGACCTTAGCACATAAAAAATGTACCAATCTGAGCATTAAACTGGAAAAAGAATGAAAAGATCAGCAAGAAGCATGATTAGCTTACTGTGTCGTAAGCTTACCTTCTGTTAGGCCCATGTGGATGCTCCAGTAGTTCTGCAGACATTGCAGCTCCTTCTTCATCCCCCTCTTGCAACGACAGTCGTACAGAGGAGAGTCCTGCAGCACCTCCAGTGCCCTCTGGCACTCTTTGGAGGCCAGCATGGTGCTGCGCTCTTTGTCCCCGCCGGACAGACACTGGCGCATGATCCGGTAGCGCGAGCTACATTGACTGTTCTGGTTGCACAGCTCAGAGGCTCGGACGCAGTCCAGAGGTTCCCTCCAGTTGGGGGATCCCAGCTCTGATTCACACATGCACACATCTGGAAGCCAAATGGGAGAGCAGAGTCAGGGCTGTGTAACCCAACAGACTGGGTGTCAAGGTTTAAGGATCAATTACCCTACATCAACTTTTTTATTGTGATAGTTAATTATGTTGAACACTTCAAAGAAGGAGACAGGTCGCTTCTTTTGCTGCCATAATGCAGAAGCTGCACCAGTCTGAGCGAGCTGAGTGAAAAGGTAAAGCTCTGATATAGCAGTTGATCTACGTTCCCACCAGTGGCGGCTGGTGAAAAATATTTTTGGTGGGGCTGATATAGCCTAGTGTATGCCTCCAACTAATCTGGAATAAGAATTCAAATAAACAATTGGACAATACATACAATTTAACAGTAATGATTTAATTTACTATATAATAACAGTAACAGTGATGATTTGGGTCACTGTGACGGGGTTCTTTGGCCTCCAAGAATCCAGGCTCAGTCGGGTTACCGGTGTTGGTGATTTATTGTGCTCAAAAACTCAAAACAGGGTGCAACAGAAACTAAACATGTACAAGATACTCTGGGCCTCAGCCTCCCTCCAGTTACCAGCAATGTAACAAAGAAACAGAAAACAGAAATGGCCGCTTTTCTTCCCACAGCCCTCATTAAATAGTTTAAGCCCCTCCCCTCAGGCTCTCTTATTTCTGATTTCTTCTCATTAATCAGTTTCTTCCGTATATTACCTCCACAAACAATTGATGTACAAAAACAAATTTTTACAACTTAATTCTTTTACACAGATTCATTGACTTATTCAATTACACCAAACTGGGTTTGAACCCAGCAAAGACGCCGCCAGACTGAAGATGACAAGTCCCCATAAACACGTACACACCCACACCCCCCACACACCCCCCCCACACACACAGACACACACGGCTAATCCCACTGAAATATTAAGTGTGCACCCTCAATACGCCAGCAGGTAACCAGGAACAGCTTGTGTGTTTTAAGTTCATGGAGCTACTGGTCTCAGCGCGAGTGAATTGGTCCTCACAAACACAGTATAACAGGAATGTGTGTGTGGCGCGCAAAGTTAGAGAGGTTGTTTTAAGCGACGAGGTGGATTCGTCACAGTCACAATAACCATGACATGAAATTTTCCTACCCTTCAACAGGGATGTTCTTCTGGCAAACGGGTAGATAAATAAGGATCTCACTGAATTTGGTGGAAGCTGCATCTCGTTCGTTACATTCGCCATCTTCCCTCTAACTGTCTGCACCTGCGCTTGGGTTCAGAAGCCTGTTAAAGCGCAGTATTTTCAGAGCCCCAAGACCATAAAGTTCCAAGACGCTGATTGGCCATTAAATTCACCTAGCAATAGTACATGATTGACAGATTCTCTGCAAATGTGGGTCAGTCTGATCACAGCCCCCAGAACAGAGACGGTAGGAGTCTGTCTGTGGAAATCCACAAATTAATGACAGTAGATAGGGAAATGTAGTTTATATTATTTGTTTTGCTTATAGGTACACACTCTAGAGAGTAAAACTGACATTTATGAGTTAATTTCTAAAAATATATTTTACGTTTCTCTCTTCTTATCAGGGAGGGCGTTGCCCCAGCGCCCCCTATGGGCCGGCCGCCACTGGGTCCCACCCTCACCTATAGTCATTAATATGGATCAAGACTGAAAGATCCCGGTTCAAAGGAACTTAAATAAGCTTCCTCTGCTGGGTGGCTGAGCTCTCCATTACAGAGAGGGTGAGGTGTTCCATCGTCAGGGAGAGGATCAATATAGATCTGCTTCTCCTACACAGGCTTTTAGCTAGGAATATTTCATAGGGTGTAGGGGTGGAATGGTTCACAAAATCCACGATTCAGTTCGGTTCACGGTTTCGTGGTCACGGTTTTCGGTTCGGTATATGTTGATTGTTAGCCTGACATGTTGGCCATGTTGCTGTTAGCATAAACAAAACGTGTTGCACAATGCTTGCACACTGTTGCACTTTTATCCACAACTTTCTTTCCGCCGTCATCGTAGGTCACTCTAAATGCAAAGCGCTCCCATACAGCAGACCTATAAAGTGCTGCTGGCGCGTCTTCCAACTCCTGTTCTTTCCCACTCGCCATACCCACACAATTCTCCACAACAACTGATTTTTTTCTGCTACACCCGGCTACGCTGCTTCGCTTCTTCTTCTTCTTGTTTACTACTGGTGGTTGGCTTTGGTCGCAGTATCGCCACCTTCTGCTCTGGAGTGTAAAGGCTTCGCCTATGAGAAAAAGGAGCAGCGCATGAACCGAACGCAACACACGCGAACCGAACCGAGACAGTCGAACCGAACGGTTCTGACGGTTTTGATAAACCGTCCCATCCCTGATAGGGTGTATCCCATCTTTGGGCTTTGCACGTTGAAGTAAAGTACCAGGACGGCTTTTATTTCTGTGTATATACTATGTTAAGATTAAGGCTGACACTGAAACTGATTCTGAAACGTTCACATTTTCATGTATCTTAGTACATTTGTAAATGTAAGCTGATGTTTAACACAAGCTGATGTGCTGCGCCGAACGCAGTTATACCAGTTGTTAATGTCCAAAGGGCACAATAAGCGCACTGTTACTCACAAATAACATCTATTTATAAATCTTTTGGAAATAAAAAGTCAAATCATTTGAAAGAACCATGAAAAAAATTGCAAAATCTGTTTGATATTTGCTAACAATTTAGCATGGATCACACTCCCCTCCCCACGTGTCATTTATGTTAGCTGTTGTTTTTCCCCCATTCCACGAAAAGTATTGTCCCAAAGAACAAAACAACCCTCCAAAATAATCCTATAGTTTTCAGGGATTGGATGAGTTTTTTGTAAACTTTTCAGTTTCAAGCTTACCAGCGAATTAAGTTGTCCAAGGGCGTACAATGAACGTACGTTTGCATTGCTGTGTCCAAACATCCACCTTTCACTATATAGTGATTACGCTATTTTAGAGGAGTGTCCAAATATCTAGTGGATGAGAAAATAGTGGACTTCAAATTTCACACAATGCATCTTTAAAAGTAGTGATTGAATGCCACTAGATGAGCAGATATATCCCAGAATGCTTTGCGAGAACTGTCCTCGCAAAAGAATCATTGGATTTGTTGTGCCGGTGACAAACAACAACAGATGGCGCAAGCACAGAGCAGGTAGGCGAAGTTACGTGACCAGGTGGGATTAAAAAGTAATGATCCTCTGTTGGAACGCTCAAGTAACTAAGTTTACTATAAAGTTTATTATATAGTCCCCAGTCTATATGGTGATTGAGGGTTTTAGGGGTCATGGTGCACATGTGGACAAAGCCTGTGTCTTTCTGCTGGCCTGGGAGTGCCACAGGCTTCCCCCAGGAAAACGCAATTTTAAAATCGCAGAGGTGCACAACAACATGTTACATTTAACAAGAGTAAGAAGCTTAATTTCTTATTCCTGCCCTTTAGACGGTACTAATATGCTTAAAGTGGTTTTGCAACCACACAGACGAGAATATAGAGAGGCAGCTAGCTTGCAAATTCATGCCTGCAAATAGAAGTTAGCACTTTTTCACACAAAGGTTATAGTAAAGTCCTGCAAAAATGAACTCTGGAAACGCAAGCTTCCAAGGTCATGAAAAATCCTAAAACCTTTAGTAAGAGATTTATATGATTGTGGTTAGTGCAAAGGGAAGTTAATAGAATTCACTATAAAGTCCAGGCTGCTCAGTGGTGCAGTGGGTAGCACTGCTGCCTTGCAGCGACAAGGAGAGAGATTCCCTGCACAGCGTATTTCTGCATAGAGTTTGCATGTTCTCCTTGAGCATGTTCTCTCCGGGTACACCGGCTTCCACCCACGGTGAATGGTTGTCTCTGTGTTGCCCTGCGATGGACTGACGACCTGTCCAAGGTGGACCCTGCCTCCTGTAGACAGCTGGAGATAGGCACCAGCACCCCTCACGACCTCAGCTAGGATAAACATGATGGAAAATGGATGGATGTCTAGTTCCAAACTATATAGGGATCTCCTAGCAGAGCTGGAATAGGTGTCTGAGAAGAGGGAAGTCTGGAAGTCTCTGTTAAGGTCTGCTGCCCCTGTGACCCACTACCAGGCAAAGCAGAAAACGACAAGTAATAAGTATGTGTTTTGTTATCTCTTATATGTTATACTGTTTTTTAAAACCATGATTAAACTGGGGAACTGGGACCTGAAGCTCCTGAGTAACAGAGCTCAGACTGTCATATAGTTACAGATTACACAGCAGTAGTGGAACACATCACAAACAATGATGAGCCAAAACACTGAGATGCGGTTGACCACCTGGTGCAGTGGTGCAGAGACAATAACCTCTGGATAGTTTCAAGAAGACAAAAGCCAGCCATACACTGTATGATTTTTTTTTGTCAGTGCAAGCAGCTACAGCTTACACTGTACGACGAAGACGCAGGGTTTCATAAAGCTGCCTTGGCAAATTTTTTTAATTTTGTGCTGAAAGCCCTAAAAAGAAAAGGCGATGACGTATTTGGACAAAGACATGGCTGGGCGAACATGGCTACTACGGTCTGTCAATTTTACAGTGTTTTCATCTGAGTGGAAAAAGAAGAAAAATACTTGTTTGCGCATGCCCACCAAGTTATTTGCCCAAAACCACCATTGCAAACTTGTTTGATTTTCTCCTGACCTTACGATTCCTGATCCGGTGGTAGTCTTGAGTGGTTGTTTGCCCCTCGTTACCCCCTGTACAATATGTTGTGATTTTATGTTTAATGCCCATCCAGGTAGGATGCCACATTAATGTTGTGGATTTGTGTTCTATTCAATTCCCAGTCAGATGGGTATTTATATTTCTGATACTTTAAGATGTTTATTGCCCTCCCCGGTAGGGGTGGTAAAATATCTTATTTAATCAGATATTATTTCGGCTGTTATATAGTGTTTATGACACACAGTCCTACTAACTGTGTGTTAGAACAATAAATTAAAGAGTGATTCGAGCACTAATCATGGTCAAACAGTTATTTCTGCACATACATGGAATAAATTCACCACAACTTCTGTTCAAAATGTAAGTTTATTAACAAAAATCATTCAGCTGCAAGTCAAACATATTTCAGTTTAAAACTAAATTAACTAAAACTAGTGAAACTCAACTAAACTAAACTACTATGTATAAAGAGGAAGGGAAACATGGTTGAAAACCAGATTACAGTTTAAGATGGATTTTGTGTTTGAAAAGCAAAGTTTATCTGGAAGAATTTGGGATATGATCAAATTAGCTTTTCACTAATTTAGATAAACTGGAATGTTTTCAGACCAATTCACAATGCAAATCCATGAGTAAAATAAAACATTATTTGGCCAAATAATGTTTTATTAAATGATTTGCTTAATCTGAAACCAATAACCTTTAGCTAATGATTCTTTACCCTCTTTGAAATAGCTAGCAGCGAATAGACATCAGGATTCCACTAAATGACTCTTGGTCATACTTGCTAATGGAAATGTAATGAGCATCAGAGGAACACATGAAAACTAATGTTATATCAGTGTTTAAATCCTTAGTGAATAAAGCTTCTCCAAGCTTCAACAACAGCTCAACGATTGCTTTTGTATAGCATAGCGTAGCATGCAGTTCATCCTGTTAGTTCTTCTTTACTCATAAACACATGAAATGATCAACATCATTAAAAGACTTGTTGTTTGTTCTGTCCCTAATTCTGCCAGACCTGAAAACCTTTTTGTCCATTTCCATTTGAACGGATTGAGTTTCATCCAGCTGCAGCTCAGCAGTCAGGCCAACAGCAACCAGGGGTTTCTTTGTCTCGGTGGCTCACACCAGGGGTCCTAAGGAGGCCTTCTCTCCAGTCTGGCTCTGTAAGTTCTGAAACTCAAGACAAATGTGTTGCAAAAAGTCTGTTTTGCAGCAGTCTTGTAGTCTTTTGGGCCACTTTAGCTGCCTCTTTGACGTGCATGCCAGGCAGCTCCATGGGAAAAAGATTGTTCTGTGGTTTTGTCTGTCCTCAACACAGAGGGTGGTGGTTTGTCACACCTCTGTGGTGTTGGGATCTGGAGCTGTACCACCTTCCTCCAGCAGAGTGCGCCGTGGGTCTCCCGGAGCTGGAGTCTTCCAGCACACCTGAGACGCATCTACTCATCAAGAGACCTTCCCTTTATAACCTGCTGCCAGACCTTGCTTCGACGCCGCAGTGTTGACCTAGTTTGGTTAGCGACCTGAGCCTTGAACCTGAAGAATCTAGCTGTCTCTTGAGAGAGATCAGATTCTAACTGTCCTCTGTTTTTGCCTCACAGGAAACCTGTCTCTAGCCTGAAGCTCTGGATGACCTTAACCTGCCGAAATTTGCCCTAGTGAGCCAAACCTGAAGATTCCTATGTGGATTCCCCTGCTGCTCTAGTGAAGAGCTGGAAAGTCTGATCAAGGTCTGCCATTAAAGTCAGAAGCTAGACGCTGCAGCTGCTCTTGGACTCTGCTGAACAAACAGTCTCTGGACCCAACGGTTCCCTCTCTCTCAAAGTGAAGCCCGGACTCAGTCAAGGTATACTCTTGAATTATCAAAGACTCATAACTCATCTGCCTGCCTCCTAATCAAACTATCATCTCTGCAGACTTCATTGAACCAGCCCGGACCAGTTCCTGATCCAGTTCATGATCTTGTGTTTTTGTGAATCACTCAATAAACTCTGTTAAACTTTACCCAGCCTCCGTTGTGTTCTGCATGTGGGCTAAGAACCTTAAACCCATCATGACATGTGGGAGTTCCTGTGACTCCTTTTGGAGGTAGCTGATGGGTTTTAGAGAGCTGCAGTCTCTTATCTGGTCATCATCTCAAGATGGAACATGGACACTGGTTCCCAACGTCCAAAAATCATAATCATGGCATATGGCACAGAAACTTCATGACGCACAAAAACTTCAAAGTCCGATCGAAAAATTCTCGCACAACTGGATAAGAGGGCTGAAAAGGGCAAAAAATCGTATAGTGTATGCCCGGCTTAAGGGGATGGTGGTGTCAGGGTTATGCCCTCTGTTTAAGTTTATTTTTAGTTTCTTTGATATTCTATGACTTTGTAGTTGTTTTCTGTCAGTTTGGTATTTTTTAGGCACTCTCTGTTGCCCCCTTGTGCGTATTCCATCACCTTGGCTCCCTCGTAGCATTATTTGTCCATTTGTTCTTTTCTCCATATATACACCACCTCTTCAGATCCTGTTTAATGGTTTCTTGTTGTTTTGTTGCTTCCTTGTCTCTTGCTCCCCATGTGTTTTTTCCCCTGATGTTTAGTGGATTATGTTTGGTTTTCAGTACAGTAGTAGCCATTACCCACTTTCCTTGATGGGTCCTTGACTGGTCCTTGAATGATCCCCTACAATTCCTTTTTAAACATCAATGCTTTATCTTCTAGTCAGACCCTGTAATTCACTTAAAGGGTTTAGTCAGAGTAAAAAAATGTGTTTCCAATGTGGAGATATTTTATTTTTATTTAGAAAAAATGTTCTTGTTTTAAATGTTCCTTGAGGGTTTCATTTTAGTATCCAATACTTCTCATTTGGGTTAATACTGAAGCTGAAACAATTAATAGGATTAATCAATTATAGAAATAATCAACTAATTTAGAAATAGATTGTTAACTGGAGTATAGAGACACTAAAACACGCCTTTAGCTGACAAATCTATCAACTTAGAGCAGTAATTATACTAAAATTATACCAAAATTGTAAAAAACCAAAAACTTTTTGCATTTATGATCAAAAGATATTTTATGTCTGTCAATCTGCTCTACCCAGCCTCCTCAAGTGGAAAAGTTTTAGTTTCACCTGGTTTGATTTCGTAAAAAGTCTTCTTTAAGGAACTTTTGGCGATCCGATTAATAATTGATAATCACAAAGATAATTGAGAGATTAATTGATTTATAGTATAATTTTAATTTGTATTTATTTTGATTCCTTAGCTTCTGGTCAACATATTTATGTTGTTTTTTTATATCAGTTAGAAAGAATAAAATGCCAAAGAAACGCTCAAGCTTAAAAGATTATATAAAATGCTATTTATTTTATAATCAATTATTGTATGTTTCACTAATAGACAGTCATCAATAGTTTTAACTGAAAGAGGAACTCATGGTAAGACAGAATGCCCAAAGGGGGACACAAGTCAAAAAAAGTTGCTAAACACTGCCTTACAGCCAGGGGCGGAGCCAGAAGGGTAGAACATTAGCTGTCATACTGCAGGTCTGGTCTCTGTCTCTTCTCTGCAGGGCGTGACAGGCAGGTGCATTTCATCCTAGTCAATCAGGAGACTACTTAAGGAGCTGGGACCAGGAGGACGGCGTCAGTTCTTTTTTGCTACCAGCGTGGTGAACCAACCAACTTTGCTCCGAGATATTTCTTAGCCAGCTCAAATTCTGTGCCTTTGTCCTTTCCTTTCTAGTTCACCAACCAAGCCAACGGAACCTCCAAGCCCGGACCTTCCTCATCATTTGGATCCCTCAGGTCTCAGTCTGCCTCGGCCCTCCTCCAGGAGCCCGCCTGCCTGTCCACCCTCCTTCACACCAGATTGAGACAGTCTCAGTTTGCACCTGGACCCAGGACACCATCCTCCCAAGCCTAAGACAAACCCTGTGAGTTCAGCATTCTCTACCTTCACATCTTCTCTGACCAGTTATTCACCACTAACCAAATCTTTTCCCCAAGCAGAACTAGGGGTGGGTATTGGCAAAGAGGTCATTAATCGATTCAAATCACGATTCACATGCCACAATGCAATTCTATCACGATGCATCACGATACTTGAAATATTGAGATGCATTGTGATATTTTCACTGAACACTGTAAGAAAAAGATACAGCCCTTACCAGTGGCTGACTGGCTGGGTGTGATCTAGATAGTGTCTTCAATTGATACATAACTGAAAGCAACTGAATTCATACATAGCTGTATTTATTGAAACGACTTTTGGAGGTGTTGCCATGGAAACAAATACTGGACAGAAATATTACTATTACTGGCGTGGACACACTGACAAAAAGATCTTAGGATTCATCAAACTTAAAATAACAAAATAAGGATAATCAGTGCTGTTTACATGGCCTCAGTGGTCCTTTTGCAAATGACGTGCATTATATCAATTTCATTTTTACCTTCTTTGTTTTCAAAGCCAGAATGCATCCAAGCATCTGACTTGAAATGTGATGGAGCCAGGGGGCGAATTTTCTTAGTCTCCTCCATATTTTGTTTACGAATGACTCGTCTCAGTATCCCGCGGCCGGACATGCTTGTGACACAAAGCAGCGGGCGTCAACACATCCACAGCGACATCTGCTGGACTGGAAGTTGTATTCCAGTGCGCCAACCATTAATGTATTTTATTTGTTCATTTTTTTTTTTTTATAATCGCTTCTTGCCTTCGATGCAGTAGATCACAAAAATTAGAATCGCGATGCATCGTCATGACGATTATTTTGCACACCCCTAAGCAGAACCCAGGAAGATCCGGTCTCCGTGATTGAACTTGAACTTGATTGCATCCTCACGCAGCCGGTTTCTGCAAAACCTTTGATTGGTTAAGGTGACGTGCTGCTCCTTTGTGCTTCATGCATCAAAACAGAACGAAGCGGCAGCACACAGGATCAATGAGAAGCATTTCCTTCCCTGGTATGTACGTATATTGTTACTAAATAACAAAGTGCTGTTTTAACTTTGCACCACAATACTTGAGCTTAGTATTACCTATGAGTATTACTACTTCAATTAGCGTCACACTGGTATGAAGACACTTAAAGAACGTGTCCTTAGCAAAAATGTTCAGCAACAATGAGGTAGAATTATTCATATTGGTCTGTGTAGTGTAGCATATTGTCACGATTTCAGAAGAGGCCAGAACCCGACACACAGCCAAACACAAGATTGAGTAAGATTTATTTGAAAATTACAAAACAGTGGTTCTGTCAGAACCGGGGGTCTAGTGATCCTGGAACACAAAAAAAGAGATGAGAGTCTGACTGGAGAAGATTCAAAAATTATAAAAGAAACAAAATTGAATTACCAGGTTCAGCTCCAGCAGGGTGGGGTCTATTTAGAGGTAGGGAAACTTGAAGGCTTGGGGATTGGGGGTTAAAGAGAGCAGAGGTACAGACATCCACAATCCAGTTTGAAATCCTTTTCCAGTCCAGGGTCATGCACAAATGATCACTCGGGCAGAGGCTTTTCAAAAATCCAGTGGACTTAATCAGTGTCAAGAGTTTTGCAAGATTCAGTATCAATCAGAAAGAATACAAGTTACTCAATGGTAAGGTCAGGACTTTGGCAGTGGTCAAAGACAGGTTGGGTAATACTCGGCTCATGGAGCAGGGCTTGAAAGCTGTGAAAGGCAGACGATCTCGCACAGAGCAGGGGAAGAGCAGAAGCTTAAGTAGAGAGCCGCCCAAGTGGGAACAATGAGTGCTGATCAGGAGAGGTAGAGTGAAAACAAACAGGGAAGGACTAAAATCATGAACACATATTGGTGCATTGAGAGCCTTGTGTATGAATTGCGGGGCATCATTTCTAAAAGAGGAGCCTCTGCTTGCTTTGGGGAAAACATTCAAGTCAGACTTTGAAGACCTTCAGCATGAGATGGCTTCTTTTAACACTAGATGTCCCGGAAAATTTCCAGGACCAGATATCATATGGGTCCTAGTTCCTGAGCTGAGAACATGTCATAACCATGCTTTTCCAACAAGGCAAGGCAGAGCCTATTTATATTGTCCATTCACCAACAGACTAGGGGTGGAACGGTTCACAAAATCCACGGTTCGGTTCGATTCACGGTTTCTGGTCACGGTTTTTGGTTCGGTTCGATACATGTTGATTGTTACACCGAAATCCCATAAAAATTTATGGAATTAATGAAAAAATCCACCCCAAAATAATGGATTGTAATTATTTTAAATGATCCGTGGAAACCCTGGATCATTTCCGTATGTTGTGCTGCTTTGAATTGAATCATCTGGCGCATGCTCTCTAACATCTCCAAGGAACTCAGAGCGGACGAAGCCACAGTGGAGGCTGTAGGCTTTGCTTTGAGCAGCCGGTCTGGAGCGCAGCGGGGCGGAGCGCTGACTGAGTATGAGGGATTTCGGGGTTAGCATGACATGTTGGTCATGTTGCTGTTAGCATAAACAAAACGTGTTGCACAATGCAACAATGCAAAATGCAGTTTGGCCTATCTTCCCAAAGTAAGAGTTGTAGTCTGATCCAGATGAGGTTATCTATTTATCCTGCAAGTTTGGAGGCAGTGCAGTGATCTATAGTGTATTCATTGCTCATTTTATACTTATTCTAATAATAAAATAGAGGTTAAATTTAGGCTTTTGGAAATTCTTCAGAATAGTATTATTTTCTAATCCAATAAATGTGATAATAATCCACCTCTCCTTGGTGACGCTTTTGAATATTTCTCTCCGATTATTTTGCCACTTGCAGAGCTGCTCCTCCTGCACATTTTTGTGTTTGTAGTCTAACTGAACCCTTTATATATTGACCCCCCCCCCCCCCCAAATAGTACCTTGCCACCCCTGTTTTAAAAGCCTAGCTCTGCCGCCGCTTACAGCATTGACCTAAGCCGTCCTCAGTTCCTGGAAAGAGGGATCAAAAGAAAAAATCTAAAAAAAGGAAAAGACATAAACCAAACATCAGCCAGCCTTCTCTAACTCTCAACTCTTCTTTGCACTTCCAGGAAAAAACATGTAATAGTTTTCTGAAAATCAAAGTTTTCTGTTTGTTTCTGCAAGCAGCTCCGTTCCTTGAAAAGAAATAAAAAGACAGCAGCAGGTTTCATTAGCTCTGGAGACGGCGTCTAAATATAAATCCGCTAAATTCACCTTGAAGGTTACACTTGGAAGGGGGGGGACATCCAATTATGCAAATTAAACTTTGCTGAATTAAATAATTGATCAACAAATCAACCTTATCTTCCTAAAGGTGAAGAGTTTTGACCTCAACATGGGTGAAGCAGACTTACTTGGTAAACTGGAAAGAAAATAGTAAATGTTAAATATTTCTCTCTGATTAGATTCAGAAATAGTTAACATTGGAGTTCACAAAGCTGCAGCTTTCTGTTCTACAATATAATTCTTTCATATTTGGTTAAACTTCCACACTGAGTTCACAAAATGACCCATTAGGTCAGTGACCTGATTCTGCCCACTAGACATTTTGGTTCTGTTTACATTTTCTTATTCAATACTCAGTTCAGTTTTATTTTATTTCTGTGTTTGTCAAGATTTATATAATTTTTGAATTCTTAGTTTTACTCTGCTGTAAAGAATAACTTGGGGAAAAAGGTATCTATGTATTTTTTTAGGGATGCATGATATTGGGATTTTGGCCGATATCCGATATGCCGATATTTTAAATCTCATGTAGCCGATAACCGATATCGATACCGATGTTAAAGCTGGACAAAATTAAGTAGTCATCGAAAATAGCAGTTTTGTTATCCATTTCTGACACTTTGAAAAATAATATACTCAAATATATTTTCATATGCTGATATCAAATAGATTTTTTAAAACGCGGTATGGATCTATTTTACTTTCAAAATGTCGTGAAATTTCATCGTTCTGTTACAAATTCTCGTGAGATTTTGTTAGTAAAATAGATCGATACCGCGTCAATATATCAACATATAAAAATATGGCAAAATTTCGTGAATTTTCGGGGGATTTCGTAGCATAACGATGACATATAGCAATATTTCATTAGTAAAAGAGATTGATATGGTGTTTTTAAATGGCAATATATCAGCATATGAAGATATTGGGATATTTTAATGGATCAATATTTTTTCCCTCGTCTTTAGAAGTTTTTAAGTCTGTAAAAAAGAAGTTTTTGAGGAAGAAGAAGAAGTAGTATTTTGTATTTTTTTTTTAAGTTTAGAAACTCAGAAGCTGATCAAATATCGGGTTAAATATCGGTGGGGTGGCCGATGTCCGATATTCAGTTTTAAGGCCGATACCGATAGGGGGCCCATTATATCGTGCATCCCTACATTTTTTTCTTTATGTGCATTTTTGTTTTTTGTTGTGGTAGCAGTCACAGCTTCATTCCTTCATGTACTTATCCTCACTCAAAATGTTACAATTTCACTTTTTTTCCCCCAAGACATAATGGACAAAAGGACACCTTGTATAAGGCTTCTGCGCTGGATCCTCGCTTTAAGGTCCTTTCATTCCTGTCTGCTTCAGAGCAGAATGACACCTTCTCCAGGCAGCAGGCTGAGGCTGCCGCTACTGCACACCATGTATTTAGCAATGTTTTTATTTAATAAGAATTTTTTCACTCATGATTAAGGTTGGATTACAAAGAAAATTACTTAATTTTAGAGTTAAATTATGCTCACTTTCTTTTTTTGTCCAATTCAACAGCAAGATAATGATGGCAATGATACAGATGAAAAACTGAGGAAACTTTGCCCAAGAAGCCAAAGAAATCCAGCACCTTGGAGTCTCTCCTTGGGACAGTTTATTTACCAACAGTAAAGGATCAAAGACTAAAAACTCCAGCAGTACGGGCTGAAGATGAAGTCAGAAGATACAAAGCTGAATCTCCTGCAGGGCTGAATGAGAATCCTCTGATTTGGTGGAAATCAAATGAAAGGGAATATCCACTGTTGGCTCGCCTTGCAAAGCATTATCTTTGTGTCTCAGGGACCAGTATCGCATCAGAGAGGGTATTTTCAACAGCTGGTGACATTGTCACTGCAAAAAGGAGCTGCCTGAGCACAGATCATGTCTCACAATTTGTGAGAAGTGAAAAGAAAGACAATTATTTGACTTAGCACTTTAATTTACTTTGTGTGTGTTTGCCAGGATTTTTTGGCCTTTAAAAGAGAAAATGCCTTGATGCAAATTGTAGTGTCGTTGAAGTTTCTTCACTTGCAAATTGCAATACTTTTATTTATACAAATTTGCACTTTGTTTTAAATTCCTAAATGAATAAACCTCTATTGTCAAACATTTGATAAGAGTAATAATTTAGCAATTAAGAGTAATAGTTCTGTCAGTGATGAATGCAGGATCCTTTGTAAGATCTTGGTGAAAAATTAATGCAACACTGGATGGAAATAAATCTTTAGACATTGCAGAAGCTTATCGAAACAATGCCACAGCGAATGCGTGCCGTAATCAAAGCTAAAGGCGGTCCAACAAAGTATTAGAGTGAGTGACCTTTTTTATGGTGGCGACTTTTTTTGGGGGCAGGCAGTGTATTATACCAATGAAAACAATAATAATTCCAGTTACTGTGGAAAAACGATATTTGTCATCAGAACAAGCAATGGCAGTGACTCCCAGGTGAGATCTGCAGTCATACAAAGTCAGGCTGCAACTAATTCTTATTTTCAAAATCAGTCAGTCAATCTATAATTATTTTTTCGATGAATTGATAAATAATGGGATAGCCAACAGTTCCATAAAGAAGTTTTTTTTTTTTAGAATTAAACCAGGAGAAAAGCTTTTCCACTTGGCGAGTTCTGGATAGAGCATATTGACGGCTGAAAATGATTTTTAATTTTTTTTAGTGCAAATTGTTTTCCTATCTTGGTATAGTTACTGCTCTGAGTGGGTCGCTCTGTCGGCTAAAGGTATATTTTAGAGTCTCTATATTCCAGTTAAAGATCAATCAATTACTAAATTAGATGATGATTATTTCAATAAGTGATCACGATTAATCCGATTAATTGTTTAATCGGATTAATCGATTAAATGCTAAATGCAAAGTAATGCAAAGTTTATTCAGGGGATTTTAAAGATGCAGGCATTTCATTACACAGTGTATGGACACCTGGCAAAACTTCAATCCCTTTATACAGTAGCCCTGTTGGGCTACTTGAATTCCACACCATTTCTGATATTTTGAATGGAAAAAGCTTCCTGGATGGGAAGCAAAATGTCTTATACCTTTAAAAACAAATTCCAGTTGATTGTTTTCTTAACTTTTTTGGAGTAAATCTTTGACCAGCTTTCCAGACACTGCTAAAAAAGACGCATCTATTTAACAATACGCTGCCGTCACCTGGTCTCATGGTGGGGTTCTGTGTCCAGAGTGATCTTATAAAAGGCAACCACAGTCAATCATTAGAAAATAGGTATCCAGAGGTCAGACATGTTCACAAGTCATTTTTTTCAAGTCCAAGTCAAGTCTCAAGTCTTGAGAGCTCAAGTCCAAGTCAAGTCTCAAGTCTTGAGTAGGCCTGTTGCAATATTAAATTAATCGCACAATAGATTCTAATCACATGATTAATAAAAATAAGTTCAATAATTTGCGTGCTTGCTTGTTTCTCCTTGTGTTTTCATCTCCTTCACTGAGACGGTATAGCTTAAAGGTTGCTATTATATCTAGGGAATGATCATTATCTTGAACTGGTAAGTGAAAAATACATGCTTATATGTCACAAAGCGTTGTCACGTAGCGTTGTCACGTAGCGTTGTCACGTAGCGTTGTCACATAGCGTTGTCACGTAGCGTTGTCACGTAGCGTTGTCACATAGCGTTGTCACGTAGCGTTGTCACGTAGCGTTGTCACGTAGCATTGTCACGTAGCGTTGTCACGTAGCGTTGTCACATAGCGTTGTCACGTAGCGTTGTGACGTAGCGTTGTCACGTAGCGTTGTCACTTAGCGTTGTCACGTAGCGTTGTCACGTAGCGTTGTCACATAGCGTTGTCACGTAGCGTTGTCACGTAGCGTTGTCACGTAGCGTTGTCACGTAGCGTTGTCACGTAGCGTTGTCACATAGCGTTGTCACATAGCGTTGTGACGTAGCGTTGTCACATAGCGTTGTCACGTAGCGTTGTCACGTAGCATTGTCACTTAGCGTTGACACGTAGCGTTGTCACGTAGCGTTGTCACATAGCGTTGTCACATATCGTTGTCACGTAGCGTTGTCACGTAGCGTTGTCACATAGCGTTGTCACATAGCGTTGTCACGTAGCGTTGTCACGTAGCGTTGTCACATAGCGTTGTCACGTAGCGTTGTCACGTAGCGTTGTCACGTAGCATTGTCACGTAGCGTTGTCACGTAGCGTTGTCACATAGCGTTGTCACGTAGCGTTGTGACGTAGCGTTGTCACGTAGCGTTGTCACTTAGCGTTGTCACGTAGCGTTGTCACGTAGCGTTGTCACATAGCGTTGTCACGTAGCGTTGTCACGTAGCGTTGTCACGTAGCGTTGTCACGTAGCGTTGTCACGTAGCGTTGTCACATAGCGTTGTCACATAGCGTTGTGACGTAGCGTTGTCACATAGCGTTGTCACGTAGCGTTGTCACGTAGCATTGTCACTTAGCGTTGACACGTAGCGTTGTCACGTAGCGTTGTCACATAGCGTTGTCACATATCGTTGTCACGTAGCGTTGTCACGTAGCGTTGTCACATAGCGTTGTCACATAGCGTTGTCACGTAGCGTTGTCACGTAGCGTTGTCACGTAGCGTTGTCACATAGCGTTGTGACGTAGCGTTGTCACGTAGCGTTGTCACTTAGCGTTGTCACGTAGCGTTGTCACGTAGCGTTGTCACGTAGCGTTGTCACATAGCGTTGTCACGTAGCGTTGTCACGTAGCGTTGTCACATAGCGTTGTCACATAGCGTTGTGACGTAGCGTTGTCACGTAGCGTTGCGTCAGTGACGTCAGTGCTACATGACTGTTTGACAGCCTCTCTGTCGTTTTGTTTTTTAACCTCTGCTGTGTGCAGGTAAGGCGAGCGGTGATCAGTCAAGTTAGTAAAACAAAAAACACTTGAAAATAAAATATTGTTCACAAGTCGGAAATCACGAGTCTCGGTCGAGTCTGAAGTCCCTTAAATGCAAGTCTAAGTCGAGTCTGAAGTCATTAAATATGTGACTTAAGTGCGACTCGAGTACGAGTCACAAACTCGAGTCCCCACCTCTGCCAGGGGTTGACATTAAGGATTTTTACCACTTGCCCAAAGGGCAAGTGACTTTCACATTTGATTTGCCCAGAAACAGTTTTTAATTGCCCAGTATAATGTTTGATAAATATAGTTCCTAATATTCATTTTTGTATATATATCAATGAAGCATGTTGGTTTTTTTAATATTTTTTGTAATTGAGTATTTTTTAAGTTTCCAGGTTCCTGGTGTGTATCTGCATGCGTCAGATAATGAACTCCAGCCTACATTACCGTGTTAACATGCTTTTCAATCCTTCCTGCACATTCTTTTCAAACTAAACTTTGCTTTAAACTGTTGTGTGCTTGGAAAAATATAAATTGTAATGTTAAAAATCTAAAAAAACTTGACAGGTTAAAAACTTAAGAAAAATCACAGACAGAAGTCAATGTCACAAATGAATAACTTTTATTTTAGAGTCACGGTATGTTTATACAAGATAATACTATAAATATATTGTGACTTTTCTAGAGAATCATTATACATAGTTATTTTATTGAGGGTTTCCACAGTCTGACATCATTTCAGAATTCCCTGACTTTTAACTGATCAGGATTAGTTTCCCCTGACAAAATAAATGCAGCAACAAGACAATAATAATAACATAACAGGTCACCAATCTAACATGTTTAGCTCTATAACATTTAAATGCACCTCTCCAATGTCTGAGAGAAAAAAATGAATGAACATTTTTTAATGTATGACCTGCATCACTGTACAGAAGATGCCATACGATAGCCATGTTTACATTGTGCGCATGGCATACAGTTATGCCAATCTTCCTAATCCCTGACCTAATCCCTAATCTAGGGTTATCTGGGTGGTGGGTTAAATAGGTGGAGGGTGTGTTACTGTACTTACATTTTTTTGCCTTGTGGTTGTTTTTTAGCCTGCTAAGTCAAAATAAATGTGTCTGATTCGCGCCGATTCCCGGACAAAAATCACGCCGTCAGGCGGAAAATCATGCGGCTTTTCCAAATCACGCGAGAATGTGTAAAAAACAACAAAAATGGCGCCGGCAATGCTTCTGGGTCGTTTTCATCGAATGTCGGTGATTTTGAAGTAATTTTGAGTGATAAATAATTTTTTTTTGCGATCATTGCACTTACCCGGCCGGCAAATGCAATAAAATTTGTACTCTACCGACAATAAAAACTACTTGCCCGGGAGATCGGGCGATGGTTAACATCGAGCCCTGATATCTGTTTATTTCTTAAAGGTTATTTTGAAATGTATCTCTCTTCCTAAAAACCTCTATTCACAAAGCATCTTTTAATTATTTACAATGTTTCAAAGTGATCAGACAGATGTGTGTGGGGGTTGGGGGGTCGGGTATGAAGTTGACCAGTTAAGTTGGTTGCAACAAGGTCAACCAACCACTGGGTGGTTGGTTGACCTCTCAATGATCTGTAGATAAACTCCTCAGACGCTTTTTCACTACCCGATTCTTCCCAGAAGCATGATCCGTCCTACGCTTGTCCGAACAAAATAACTTCTCCAAAGGAAATACTTCGTTATCACTTTTTCATTCTTTTGTCTTTTTTCAGGGGCATATTCTAAAAACGAAAGAAAAAAGCAATACACTTACAGGGTAAAGCCGTTTTTTTTACATTGGCCCCTTGATTTTCCGTTATTCAATCATGTTCTACTCTCCCATATGAGTTTAGTGTCATTTGGAGCCGTTCTGAAGATATTCCGTTAGGTTATATCCAGTAACGTCTTCCTATGGGCAACGACTTGAAGGCACAAACTAAACTGTTTATCATTTATTCTTTATGGTACGCCAGCATTCAGAACATGGAGGACAATCACTGTCGCCCAGACATCCGCCGTTAGATTTTTTATATTTATATCTTTTAAAAACGAAGCGGCATGCGCATGATGTCATTTATATCTATATATTTCAATTATTTAAGTATTAAAACAAATATTTTCAGTACCATTATTAAGTAGGTTTTCGGCGATCGGGATCACATTATTCTCTTCGCGCATGCGCAGGATGGATCGGATCGGGCAGTGACTTGTTTCAGTGAATTTCCTGCAGGTATATGTTTTCTATGATAACCTTTGATTTCTGTGGTTCAGCGTGGGAAAAAATGCGCCCTCTGCTGGAGCAAATGGCCAGCCATTTCTTAAAACTGGGCTTTTAGACAACTACTGCACACTCAGGGCAACAAGTCAATTTAAGAAATGGAGCTGCAGCAAAGAAGTAGAGGTAAGCACTTTCAATCAGATACTGATATGCATGGTCTAATTGGACTTTTTAAATCAATTATGTCCCCGATTAGTTTCTCATAATATGATAAGCTGCTTGCAGAATAACAAAAACAACTCAGCACAGAGTCTGCAGAGATGAGATCCGATCAGATAAACTTTGGTCCGAGTTCAGATGTTCATGCAAATACAAAACATTTTGAATTAAAAACCTGGAATAAAAAATAAAATTAAAATAGGAAATAGAGATGCAAGACTGGCTATAAACAGAAAAGAGTCACAATCATCTACTGATGACTGGATCTAATTAAAGAAAGGCTGGATGAGGTCGATGGATGACATGTTAATGTGGGGTGGGCGTGTATGTGTGTGGGTGTTGGTGTACTCACCCAGAACAAACACAACAGAGATGATGTTGATCAGAAACATATCGCGTTGGGCGGTAATTCCTCCGTTCAGTCTGGATTCCTCTCACTCAGGCTCCGCTGTCATGGTTAAACCCCTCCAGCTCAGCTCAGCTCAGCTCAGCGCAGCGCAGCAGATGAAGGTCCGTCACATTCCGCAGGTTCAGAAAGATCCGGAAAAGCGCTTCTCTCAGTGATGCGTTCGCGTGTTTCTGAGAGAAGATGCTCTGTCCGTCTGTCGGCGTCCGGACTCCTGACTTTGTGCTGCCTGCCTTTCCTTTCGCACGCGCTCTGCTTCAAAGGGTCTCCGTTAAACTCCGCGCGCAACTCCGGAGCAGCAGGATGCTTAACCCACCAAACTAAAGGGGTCCTACTGGGTCCGACAGCTGCAGCAAAACTGAGTTTTACCTCCAAACAGCCTCGATCCTTCTTGCCTGACACGTGCAGGCAAATACTATTGGAAAGGCGCGTGCCTCTCTCTGCCAGTCTATCTTTCTCTCTCCAGGTAACCAACAAGCTCCTCGTGCGCACGCACAGGGGCGGATTTAGGAAATTTGGGGCCATGCGCAAAGACAGATAGAGGGCCCTCTGGATTGAGAAGAGAACACATAGAACAGACCCTTTATACAGATAGAGAAATGTTAATAGAATAGACATCCATTATTTGTTCTAGGTTTTGTCTCTCTCTGCAATTCAATTCAGTCAGATGGATTCAAATGGATTTCTATCTAAGGAAAACCAGTTGATTGCATCGACTCATTGACTCTTCAGCAATCCCTCACACTAAGCATGCTTGTAGCGCCAGTGGAGAGGAAAAACTCCCTCTGGTGCGTAGCGGTCACTGTAGTGGACAGCTACTAAAAAGTAAATATCTCTTCATCAGAATTAGAATCAGGCATTCTTTAATAATCCCAGAGGGAAATTACTTTTGTTGCATGCTCCAGATATACAAACATTTTTATATATAAATGTATACAACAAACCAGACAAAATAATATAAATTTATATACATATTTCTCTCTCTATATATCTATATCTATATCTATATATATATATATATATATATATGTGTGTGTGTGTGTGTGTGTGTGTGTGTGTGTGTGTGTGTGTGTGTGTGTGTGTATGTAGCCCCCGGCTAAAAAAAAAAAAAAAAAAAAAAAACATGCACTGAAAACATTTATGTGCATATGCTGATGAAGGTTCTCAGTCATCCATGTCATAGTCATTCCGTAAAACGTCTTCAAATCTTGAAAACCAAGTCCAGTGGATATTTTTTGAATTTTTACGGAATTTATGTGCATATATATTGCATATTCTTTGTATGATAAATACAAGTGAGAGTCTTGTATCAGTGTTTCCTGATTGTTCATTTATAATGTGTCATTTGGGTGATTAATTGCGTTTTTATTTACATATTACACTGTTTTTACATGTGTGTAATCTTGCTTTTCAGACTAAGGTTTAATTAGTCTGTAGACTATGAACTGAGTACCAGTAAAAGAAAGGAAAGCAGTTAGAAATCTGAGGGACTGGGGGATGATGGGAAGGAGGTGAGAGTGGGAAGAAATAAGAGGAAGGAGGATGTGAAGGAGGCGCTTCAAAAAGCACCAAAGAGTAAGTAATTAAATAGTTTTTTTTTTTTTTTTTAATGACTAAAGGGATACACGCATATTGAGGTAGTTTAAAGTTAAATTTTCAGACAAAACTAAAGGGATAAACTATAAGGATAAATGGGTATTGACTATTGGTATGCTTGTCTGACGGGGTATGCTCATCTGACAGAACACATGCAGCCGGGGATGGATGGATGGATGGATGGATGGATGGATGGATGGATGGATGGATGGATGATGGATGGATGGACGGACGGACGGACGGATAAATGGATGGATGGATGATGGATAGATGAATGGATGATGATGGAT